>NC_136807.1:35202309-35209809 GCF_951216825.1 Electrona antarctica
AAGACATTATGGATTCGGTGACTCATTTTTGAATTTGATCAAGATGCTCTATGCAGCCCTCACCTCCTCCATTTTGACTAACGGTAATAAATCATTATCATTTAGGTTGCAACGCGGTACGCGGCAGGGTTGTTGCACGAGCTCTCTTCTGTTCAATTTAATGCTTGAACCGCTTGCTATTTGTATAAGAAAGCATCTTGACATCAAAGGAATAACTATTGGGAGCGTGGAATGTAAATTATCGCTTTACGCCGATGATTTATTAATTTTTATGATGGATCCAGCCTCATCACTCCCTCCGCTTCTCTCCTTAATTAAATGTTTCGGTAAACTGTCGGGCTACTCTATCAACTGGCAAAAAAGCGCATTTATTCCTCTCACTGATAATTTGGAGCAGTCATATCTTGACTCCCTCCCGTTTAAGATCGCTACAGAACAGTTTACATACCTGGGTTTATCCATCCCAGTGAAGCCAAAGTTGCTCTTTAAATATAACTTTATTCCTCTATTAGAGAAACTTAAAACAGATATCGAACATTGGAGAACCCTGCCGCTATCAATGATAGGGCGCGTGAACGCGATCAAGATGGTTTCTCTCCCCAGGTTTATGTATTTATTTCAAAACATCCCAATCAAGCTCGCATCTAATTTCTTTAAAAACATCGACTCAATAATAATGTCTTTTATTTGGGGTTACAAATCTAACCGTATCTCAAAAAATCACCTACAGAAACCCAAACAAATGGGGGGGCTTTCCCTCCCTGTGTTTCAACACTACTACTGGGCCACCAATCTCAGAGCTTTAATTTATTGGCAAGACCAGCTCCCTCAATCATCTGCAGACACTCCTAAATGGCTCCAGTTTGAATCCCAGGCAGTGAAGGGCAGCTCTCTTTCAGCTCTCCTGTTCTCCTCAAAAGAGTTGCCAGCGCATCTATTGGAAGACAATTTCGTACTGAGAAACTCAATTAAAATCTTGAAACAAGTAAAGAAGGTACTTTCAGTTCCAAATCTCTCTGTACACTCTCCTATATGTTATAATCACAACTTCATTCCATCTCAGACAGATGCAGCCTTTGCTCTTTGGAAGGACAAGGGCCTGACCAAATTTTCAGATCTATATATAGACAATCAATTTGCATCATTTTCTGAGCTGAAAGAAGTATTCTCTCTCCCACACTCCCATTTTTTCCGCTATTTACAAGTTAGACATTTTTCTCAAAATCAATTTCATAATTTTCTAAATTTACCTCAGGATCACTGTTTACATGCGCTATTGAAACAACATCCCAACTCCAAACAACTTGTCTCAAAATTTGTCTCACTATTCTCCAAACTATCTATCCCATCAACAAACCATATAAAGGCTGCCTGGGAGGAGGATATTGGCCTGGAGCTGTCAGATGAGATATGGAGCGAGGGGTTAAGGAGGATCCATTCTGGTTCAGTCAACTCTAGATTACAACTCATCCAGTTTAAAGTCATCCATAGACTACATTACTCAAAAGTCAAAATGAACAAAATGTACTCAGCTGTTTCTGACATATGTGGTAGATGCAACATCTTCAAGGGCACTCTGGGCCACACTTTCTGGTCCTGTCCAAAGATTATCTTTTTTTGGAAAAATATTTTTGCATGGTACTCAAGAGTATACCGTATTAACATTGTTCCTGATGTTCTAGCTGCCCTCTTCGGCTGCTCTGATGCCTCCCTCGCGCTTCCATACACTACACAGCAGACGCTGATGCTCGGTACATTGGTAGCCAAACGAATTATATTGGCTGAATGGAGGACACCCATTGTGCCCTGTTTCTCTAAATGGCTCAATGAATTTATATCATTGATACATTTGGAGAGGTTGCGATGCAACGGCCAAGATAGCATAGCAACATTTGAATATATATGGGGCCCTATTACAACTCACCTTGACTCTGCTGTGTAACCGCTGGCCTGTTTGCCCTGTTGCTGTGCTCTCTTGTTGATTATGTTCTGTATGCCCTGCTGCTGTACTCTTGTTGATGTCTTATGATTGTTGTGTTCATAGCCCGTTATCTTATCACGATAGGTTTGCCACTCGTTTTATACATTGTCTAGTCTGGTGTATGTGTCATTGTTATGTATGTCCTGTATGTCATGTCTATAAAAAACCTAATAAAACTAATATAATAAAAAAAAAACTATAGAAGATGGCCTAAACTGTCTGTCGTGGCAGCGGTGGCCGAACGGATAGCGGCGCGGTCTTGATACCGGAAGGTTCCTAGTTCGAATCAGCCGTCCGACACGTTAAAATTACCACCGCTGAAGTGCCCTTGAACAAGGCATTGAACCACTACGATGAAATGTGTTCTATGAGCAGGGCCTGGCTGGAAACAAGTTCTTGAGCTTAGCCCAGATACCCTGGGTAAATATAGTAATCATTTCATTTCATTTCATTTCATTTGTCTGTGTGTCTGTCTTTCTGTGTGTCACGCTGTAACACCACCGGCCCGCCACCAGAGGGAGCAGCTGTATCACACACAAAACACACACACACACACACACAAAACATAAAAAGAAAAAACTTTAAAAAAAACACACACACGCATGCACACACACACTAAAAAAAGAACTTTAAAAAAATAAAATAATATATATATAAAAAAAGAGAACTTAAAAAAAACCTTAAAAAAGTACGTAATTTATTCTAATTGTTGTTATTGCAATTTACGAGCTGCGTTCGCTTCCCGCGTTCACGCGTCTTACTTGTTGTTACAGTACTGTAGTGTGTGTGTGGTGCAGCCATCATGTATGTTACTAGAATTTCGCCGCCCTTTGGGCGGCGAATCCTAGTTCCGTTGGCAGCGCAATGGGAAGAAGGAAATAGCGGGATTTGACAGACTCCACTCCAGTATTGTGCCCTTGACATGTAGTAACGGATGGGTATTATTATTATTTGTTGTTTTTTCACATCAAAAGAAATTAATGTAAATGAAAATAAGCAGACATGAAACTGCTGTTTACTGTTTTTGTTTGCTTACAATAAATTACTGTTTTTGGAAACCAAAAGCTGTTGAGAATGGAGCAGAACATACTGTAGTATATTTTTTGGGGGACCTTGACTGCATTATAGTAGGGCTACAATATTTTGGATTGCGGATTGCAGTGACCCCACATTGTTTGTTCGGGAACAATATTTGTAGTTCCAATGAGGGCTACATGAGCCGAAGGGAGAGAAACACTTCGCCTCTCTCCAGTCCGTGCATATGGTGCTGGTACGGATCGCATCGCTGACTGACATAAACACACCGTTACAATTCAGAGGCAGTTCAATAAGAAAACTCAACTAATAACGCTTGTGTGTGTTAATCTGCCCGATGCTGACGTTAGTATATAATGTTTAGATTGTTTTCCTGGCTGAATAACAACGGATCGCATCGCTGACTGACATAAACACTCCAATGCAGAGGCACCCCGCACGCACACACACACACAGAATCCATGCGCCTCGGTGCGTCGCAGTTGTCATGTTTCCATGACTTAAACGGGTCGCGCAATTGTCGTGTTTACATTAATGAAACTGGTGGTGCAATTGTCGTGTTTGCATGAATTAAACGGTGTATTTATGTAATCGCGCCGCTGTCCATCCAAGTCCGAATCAGTGTGTGTGTGTCTGTGTGGGACTGTGTGTGTTGTGGAAGACGGGGAACAATGTTGCCAGGGTCGTGAATTGTAAGCGAGTTGTAGTGTGTGTAAGTAGCGTGGTGAAAGGCTTTGTTTCTGGGTCTGTTTGCTTGTTTCTGGGCCTGTTTTCATAGACCTGGCAACAGTGGCCCGTGTGTGTGTGTGTGAGTGTGTAGTGTTGTGTTCGTGTTGTTCTTCTAATGTGTGTGTGTGTAGCGTGTAACTTCCGGTGTTGCAGAAACATAAAAGCTCTCGTGGGTCACGTGGTTGGCTTTGAGCAAATGGGAAAGGGGATGTAGTGTTGCCAGGTCCGCGTATTGTAAGCGAGTGGTAGTGTGTGTAAGTAGCGTGTTGAATGGCATTGTTTCTGTGCTTGTTTTCATAGACGTGGCAACAAATTAGGCGGGGGTGTCGGTGCTTGTGGCGTGTTTGTGTTTATTATTGATATTGATATTGTTTGTGAGTCTGGACGGGAGGCGGCTTTAGTGGCAGTGCGATGACAATTTTTACGCGGGTGGTGTTGAGTGGGGCCGTGCTGCGCGACATGAGGAGATAGCCATGGGTCGACGCGGAGGGTAAGTCTGTGACGTGTTAGTGTGTTTAGTGGGTTATTGCAGTGTGTGTTGCAGTGTGTCAGACACTCTTGGAGTGACGTAGTAGCTGGTGCCTTTTTTTCCTGGGTTGCGAACAGCGTTTTGGGCACACCTTTTCAATTGTATAATAGGTTGTTACAGTACTGTAGTGTGTGTGTGGTGCAGCCATCATGTATGTTATTGTTACAGTACTGTAGTGTGTGTGTGGTGTTGGCAGCCATCATGTATGTTATTGTTACAGTACTGTAGTGTGTGTGGTGCAGCCATCATGTATGTTATTGTTACAGTACTGTAGTGTGTGTGTGGTGTTGGCAGCCATCATGTATGTTATTGTTACAGTACTGTAGTGTGTGTGTGGTGTTGGCAGCCATCATGTATGTTATTGTTACAGTACTGTAGTGTGTGTGGTGCAGCCATCATGTATGTTATTGTTACAGTACTGTAGTGTGTGTGTGGTGTTGGCAGCCATCATGTATGTTATTGTTACAGTACTGTAGTGTGTGTGTGGTGCAGCCATCATGTATGTTATTGTTACAGTACTGTAGTGTGTGTGTGGTGTTGGCAGCCATCATGTATGTTATTGTTACAGTACTGTAGTGTGTGTGTGGTGTTGGCAGCCATCATGTATGTTATTGTTACAGTACTGTAGTGTGTGTGTGGTGTCGGCAGCCATCATGTATGTTATTGTTACAGTACTGTAGTGTGTGTGTGGTGTTGGCAGCCATCATGTATGTTATTGTTACAGTACTGTAGTGTGTGTGTGGTGCAGCCATCATGTATGTTATTGTTACAGTACTGTAGTGTGTGTGTGGTGCAGGCGGTGTTGGCAGCCATCATGTATGTTATTGTTACAGTACTGTAGTGTGTGTGTGGTGCAGCCATCATGTATGTTATTGTTACAGTACTGTAGTGTGTGTGTGGTGCAGGCGGTGTTGGCAGCCATCATGTATGTTATTGTTACAGTACTGTAGTGTGTGTGTGGTGTTGGCAGCCATCATCTATGTTATTGTTACAGTACTGTAGTGTGTGTGTGGTGTTGGCAGCCATCATGTATGTTATTGTTACAGTACTGTAGTGTGTGTGTGGTGTTGGCAGCCATCATCTATGTTATTGTTACAGTACTGTAGTGTGTGTGTGGTGTTGGCAGCCATCATGTATGTTATTGTTACAGTACTGTAGTGTGTGTGTGGTGCAGCCATCATGTATGTTATTGTTACAGTACTGTAGTGTGTGTGTGGTGCAGGCGGTGTTGGCAGCCATCATCTATGTGAACCTCCATGGAATGCTGAAACAGTTCATGGACATCCCTGACCTGTGGAGGCGCAACAAAGTGGACATGGTGAGTAGATTCAACTTTCAAATGTGGCCTATTTATTTTTTGTCACATGCACATGTATATCTGGCAGTGAAATGTTACATACGGTAACACATAATGGTATACTATAAGGTAATAAAAGTTATAACACGGTTATAACATTTTATTAAGTGTAGAACATCTAAATAAACGTATAAGCGTATACACAAATATTGTATGAACTCAGACTAGCATATATATACCTGTATACAGTATGGAAATGGAGTTTGGAATAGCACTTCAATGCGACAACGAGGTATATGTTGCTCATCCTTATGTGCCGTAAATGTATATTCTAGTGTATATCCTGTTTGCTCATTTACTGATTGAATGATTGATTGATTGATTGAATACTTTATTAACAGTTTGCAGATAGTGCTAAAAAGATAACACAACAAAGCCCTGAGGTCTATTGTGTGATCCTGTGTATTCATCAAGTTATATATATTTCCTATTTGTTGAAACGCACGCACGCACGCGCGCACGCACGCACGCACGCACGCACGCACGCACGCACGCACGCACGCACGCACGCACGCACGCACGCACGCAGCTCACAGTATAACACGCTCCCTTTGAGACACAAACCCACCTGCCTCTGACTGCAAGAGCCAGATCACAGTGTGTGTGAGAGAGAGAGAGAGAAGTGATGAGCAGATCGAGAATTATGACCACAGCAGCAAGAGTCCATATTCACTTATGTTCAAGTTCAAGTTCTTTATTAGTGTCCCCGGGGGGCAATTTGGTTTACAGCAAGTATGGGTAAACCAAAATGTAAGTGCACAGACACTAGTAGGCAAACCTGCTTTTGTACATGCACACTGTATGTTATTTTATAACTATACCTGTGTGTTTGGTGTGAATGCCTTGTACAAAGGACATAAACACTGCCAAGTGCGGCCAGATAGTAGGAAAACACAGAACATTGCTACTTGTCAAACACAGCAGACAACAGTCATATTATGGGTTAAGTCAACAACGCCTCCTCCAAATTGAGCGGCTTCCTATAATAGCTGAGCACTACCTTGCTAAGTGGTTGGCCTTCCTCTTGGAGAGGCCAGCCATTTGAAGGCCCCTCACAACCAACTTGTGCACATTGCCTATAGGCTACCAAAGATACAAAACTAAAGTTTACATCTGTAGCCTAGCTGTGAGATGGTCTGCTCTAGCTGATGATATTTTAGCACCTTTATAGGAAGGCTTCCTCTAAGCTGTAGTCAAAGGTACAGCCAACCTCGAACAACCTCGAACAGTACCTCCCTATGGTTTTCGTTAACAACAATGACATCAGGGAAGGGTAACTGAAATGTTAGAGAACACAGAATCATCATTACACAGGCTAAACATGGCTTGGCTTCACAGTAGAATGCTTATGATGGAGGACCTGAAACGGAAGAGATATCTTTTGATATCAAATGCACTATTCTGTCATGCCTACTTATGTAGAGTCTGCTGTATACAGGCAAAAACGAAGGGAACCCCACTGTACATGGCACCCATTTAGGATGTGGGACATGGTTTCAGCTACCTGTTCATGACCACGATGTTGTATACAGTGAGGAGCATGATTGCCTGGAAACCACATGGAGAGATTGAGTTTAGATGGTAAAACCTCGCTTTCACAGTAAAGACAACAATGCACTTTGTCTATGGTAACATTTTTGAGTGAGAAACAGAATAGTCCACAGCAGGGAGACATGCAGTCTTCCCTTGCAATCTCAGCTCAGTCTAATGTTGATGCACAGTGCACGCACGCACGCACGCACGCACGCACGCACGCACGCACGCACGCACGCACGCACGCACACACACTCCATTATCTCCATTCTACATATCAGTATGTACGGAACTGATGCTTGCACGAAAACAAATTTCACCCACTGGTTTACACTC
>NC_136807.1:35212309-35262309 GCF_951216825.1 Electrona antarctica
AAATCACACTCGTGTGAAGTGAGGGGCACAGCGAGGGCAGTATTTATAGCAGCCAGGTGATGTCTTACGCTGTCATTTTTATTTTTTATTTTATCTAACCTTTATTTAACCATAAATAAAGATGTAATTTCGGAAAGGCATGCATTGGAGGAGCTGGCGCCCCTCAAAGATAGTTCCTTATGGATGGACGGACGATGGCTTGATTGATCCATCTGTTTCAGGTGAAACCGGTGCCAGGGTTGATCATCTTCCGTTCCTCTGCCACACTCTATTTTGCCAATGCTGAGATGTACCAAGATGCCTTGGCAGAGAAGGTGAGAGCACACACACATATTACACACACACACACACACGTGCATGTACACACATGGGCACACACTGTGTACATGAATGACGTCTATACAAATTCACTCACACGCACACATACAGTCTATCTCCATGTTTCTCTTACTCTCTCTCTCTCTCTCAAAATAGAAATATGTCTCTATCCCAGCAATAATTGGCCTGTCATGATGTCCATGAGATGACCGTGGGAGTTAACGCTGAATCAGTGACACTGACACAGTAATAATTGACCTGCTATTATTATCACTACGCACATCACCAAGTTGACAGGCATTTCATTGTTCAAATAAAATGCATCCCTCTCTTAGTCTTAGTCCTGCAGAGCCAGACGATCAGAGAGCTCCACATACACATATGTCTGATGTCTAAATAACTAGGTGGAAACAATTAGGAAGTTAAGTTTCACAGAACCAATGCAAAGACTTCATGACTTCTAGAAAAACTATGCCCTTACCTCTCCTCTCCTGTTCTTACTTATTTAGTTTTATGTGAGGCGCAAGTGAAGGAAACAAGGTTTTAATTTAGAGACATGGGTCCTCATTCACAACGGCGTTTACACTCATACCGTTACGTAACGTGAGCGGACAGGCATTTACGTGGATTCCCACATTACGTGGGAATTCATGAACTTGAACGTGAACTTGACGGTGACGTCGGATGGTCGGAATCTCCGCTAAAAGCTGCGCCAGCTCAGAGGGTCGTGTACTGCTTGCGTAGATTTATTCAGAAGGCTTTAGTCTTCATTCTGAATCAATTAAAAGTCCCCAAATCTCAGATAAAATATGTAGGAATGTGTCCAGAACATTGGTCAGCACATACAAAAATGATAGCTTATATAAAAGCCAAGTATCACTTGGATGCCTAAATGCATGCATTCTAGAGGCAGGTTAGCCTAGAGTCCCATACAGAAACTGCCCCTGCAAACCCGACACCTTTTTATTTATTTATTAGGATATTTCTAGCATGCGCGATTGCGCTGCACTTGACAGCTTTCTACTCGCAGTGCAACGCGTTGTGAGCTTGTAGATCGGCTCTCGCGGACTCGCGCTGCATGTTAAAAAACAAACTCACAATTATAATAAGAACATACACTTATCTGCATTCTGCACTGTACGAATTCATTGGAAAATGAATATAACGGTGCGGTGAGCCCGGCCCGGACAGAACAGATTATTTCTATGGTTCACAGACATGCCGGTCTGACAGACAGACAGCAGTCACGAGGGCTAATTAGCCCTATAAAAAAATAGAAGTCCACATTATTGCATCAGCGCGTGCAATTCGGCCAGTCATAGTTTATCAAATAATATCATTATTTTGTTGCATTCCGTCAGGAGGACCTCTATTTCGTTTGAGCTGTAAGGCCTATAGTTCTTTTTTGTTTTTTTTACTGCTGTCTGCTGAGTCATGCTTGACGCCTTTTATGGTGTGAAATGGGGCGTGGATCAATGCAAATGAAGTTATCCGCTGATTTTCCGATCATTTGGCACCCGCTCGCATTCACCTGCGTACCTCACAACATACACCTGCGTACCTGTGGTACACACCGCTCTTTGAATTGCACGGCAAAACAACGTTGCGTGATCGAAAGGAATTTCCCGCATCCGTTACGCTTCCGTTACACTCTGCCGTATTTCTCCTTTGTGAATGAGGACCATGGGATGCACCCACTGAGGCACCATCAGCTAAGGAAGAATTGACGTATAAAGTGAAAGGAGTTATAGGCATGAATAAGGAAGGACAGAGGTGGAGAAGAAGGAAGGACTTATAAGAGTGAGTGCAAGGGAGGGGGACGAGGGAGTGATAGAATGAAAATATAATATGCACCAGGTTTGCTCTTTTTTTAATCTAAAATCAAAGTATCCCTTGAATAGAAGCCAGACTAAAGACAGACTAGATACTCACACAACGAAACCCAGAGAGTAAAAGGAATTAAAACTCTGGATTTTACTGTACACTAATAATAATAATACACAGCAAAATGACAAGAAAGGACAGACAAACAAAAAGGGCTGCACTTATAGCAATGAAGTCACATATACATGAAACAGTATGTTGAGGCAGATTGCAGTAGGCAACAAAAAGCAATTTTCCTTGCCTTGTTTTGCGTGGTTGATAACCACCAGTAAGATGAGATATCAATAACATAACTCAACCGCGTGTGTTGGCTAGCTGCTTCAATGCCAGAATGTAGAATGCAAAGTGGCTGCCAGCGGCCATGTGAACGCCCTACTTACAGTACGTACTTGTGTCATTGTGTCATCAGTGTTTACCAGCAACCTCAGATACACAATTAGTGGTTTTTACAATTGGTTACAAGCACAAGGACACTAACCTCTTCAAAAGCTGGTTCTTTTCATTGGTTTGACAAAAAAATACAGCATACAGCTTATAAAATGCCAGATTATTTCACTCACACTAAACCACTGGCAGAATAGAGTGAATCTACTGGACATTTTGCAAATGTTTTACAAATAACACATTGAAATAATAAAAATAAAAAAATCCCCCAAAAGTTATATGGAGACAAAGGACAAAATTTGAACTTAAATGATTATTGTCTCCACCAGCCGAAGGCATAGGGAGAGTATGTTTTGCACTCCGTCCGTCCGTCCGTCCGTCCGTCCGTCCGTCCGTGTGTCCGTCTGTCCGTCAGTCCGTCCATCTGTCCATCCGTCTGTTACCAGCTAATCTCTGGCACCATGAACCGTTAACAGTCGATGCCAAACTTTGCACACAAACTCCCTGGATGCCAACGATGAACCTCTGCCCCAAATTTTCCAGAATGGCTTGTTATAGCGCCACCATGAGGCAGCTTTTCACCTTTTTTACCTATAACTGCACAGATCTGCGTGAGACGTTGCATGCACACTCCCTAGAGGCCAAGGACAAACCTTTGACCTGCATTTTTTTTTACATCTGCCTTTTATAGCACCACCAGGAGGCCACTTTTGTAAAACACATTTTTTTAAATGACTCCTCCAGATTCTGTCCAAAAATCCTACAAATCGTTACACAGTATCTCTATAATCATGTGCTCAAGACGGATCTGTCCGATATTTCATATTCCACCCTAATTGGCTAACATTGGCTTTCAAAGTTTGCAGGTTTGGCCCATTTTGAACAAAAGCCTCAAATCATGAACGCAGCATGCAATTTACGTGAAATATTTCACGCACTTTCCTACTAGGCTGAGGAATATATCCCACCCTTTTCACATTGGCCTGTTATAGCGCCACCAACAGGTGGATTTTTGCAAAACACATTTTTGGAACAAAATGCCTCAAATCATCTAATTGCCATCAAAGGCGTAAGAAGAAATGCCACCCTTTTCACATTGGCGTATTATAGCGCCACCAGTTGGCCACAACCTGACCTGGCCTGGTTTACACCTCATGGAGATGAACAGAATCTTGGTATTTTCAATGTCATTACCATCTATAAATAGGGATATGCTACTGCTACTGCTACTGCTGCTACTGCTGCTGCTGCTGCTGCTGCTGCTACTACTACTACTACTACTACTACTACTACTACTACTACTACTACTACTACTACTACTACTACTACTGCTACTGCTGTCTACTACTACTACTACTACTACTACTACTACTACTACTACTACTACTACTACTACTACTACTACTACTACTACTACTACTACTACTACTACTGCTACTGCTGTCTACTACTACTACTACTACTACTACTACTACTACTACTACTACTACTGCTACTGCTGTCTACTACTACTACTACTACTGCCTGTAAAAAGAAAAATGCATTATATAGGAATTGTATTAGACAGAGAACTAAAGTGGCAGAAGATAAATATAAAAAATATAAAAATAAGTTAACTAGTATTATAAGGATAAGCAAGAAAGAATACTTTAAGAACTGCTACTGCTACTGCTGCCTACTACTACTACTACTACTACTACTACTACTGCTACTGCTACTGCTGCCTACTACTACTACTACTACTACTACTACTACTACTACTACTACTAATAAACTTTATTTATAAAGCGCTTTTCAAAACATGATTACAAAGTGCTGTGCAGTGGTGGCAATATAAATTAATTTCTCTTTTGTTTCTCGAGCAAACAGGTTTGGTGACCCCTGGTCTTGTGCATTGAAAAGGGGATAGACACCCTCGCTGGGCTGATGCTGACAATAAGCCACGCTGACTGTTCTTCTGTTTTGCAAATGCGTTGTGTTGCGTTGTGTTGGATTGTATTGTACTGAGATGCTTAGGTTTAGGTTTTAGGTTTTATTTATTCGCACATAAAAAAGGTTAAAAACAGGAAAAATAAATTCATGCATATTAATATTGTGCAGGAGAAGTTAAAAGCCAAAAGGCTTTATCGAGAACTTCCCCTAATTTGAAGAATCAGACATTAAATATAAACAAAATACCAGTAATGTGATCCGTTATGATGTGCTGTGTTGTTTCAGGCTGGTATAGACATCACCAAGATCCTGTCAGCCAAGAAGAAGCTGGAGGACAAGAGGAAGAGGCACGAGAAGAAAGAAGCCAAGGAAGCTAAGAAAGCTGCCAAGAAGGATGGACGGGAAATGGTAACATTATTATAAAACAGTGGTTCCCAAAGTGGCGTCCGGGGGGGTCCTTGAGAGAGTTCCAGGGGGTCCCCAGCTAAATGACAATAAGGAACCAAATGGACCCTTATGGGTCTGTAACTCAGATAGTGTACAAATGGAACCAACATCCCATTTTGTTCCATTTGTACACTCTCAAGAGTTAAATTAACATTGATTTTAGGATATAAATTGGGGGTCCCAGAGACAAAAGTGCCATTAAATGGGGCCCATAGACTAATGCAGGTCCAACTGGGGGTCCTTAAAATGAAAATGGTTGAGAATCTCTGCTCTTATGGGGGTCCCTGGCATATCTATTCGAATGGCAGCCCACAGGCTAGTAAATGTCGATTTAGGGGTCCTTGACATGACAACGTTTGGGAACCACTGTTCTAACATAACCTGCAACTTACACTTTGCATGATATGAAGAAGATATAAAAAACGTTTGTACCATGTGAAATCCAGTGGTGGAAAGTAACTAAATACTTTTATTGGGTATTTGTACTTTACTTGAGTATTTCCAATTTCCAGTACTACTACTTACTACTCCACTGCATCTCAGAGCCAAAATTTGTACTTTTACTGCACTACAATTATTTGAAAACTTTAGTTACTAGTTTTAATTTTGATTAGAAAACATTAACATTATTAACATTATCCACTTCAAGCCTATACATTTCGGCCATTTGAAAATAGCTGATCTACAAGCTCACAATGCGTAGCAACGCGACGCATTGTGAGCTTGTAGATTTTGTAGATTTTGTAGATTTGTATACAAATAGCTGCAGATCAGCTATTTGTAGTTGTAACAACTACAAATAAAGGTAAAAAAGCCTTCTAGCATGGAATTCTCCAATTCTTAAGATTAAGAATTGGAATAAATATAGATACTAAACCAGTGGTTCCCAAACTTTTTCATGTCAAGGACCCCCATATTTACACTAATTAGCCCGCGGACCCCCATTTGAAGAGATATGCCAAGGACCCCCAAGAGAGAAGATTTTTACGGCTCTAGCTGTAAAAATTTGACATGCATATTCGTCTACAGACCCCCATGTTTTAATGTCATTTCTATCTCTAGGAATTTATATTGTAAAATCAATGTTAATTTAACTCTGAGAGTGCACAAATGGAACCAAATGGACCCATTAGGAGTTACAGACCCATAAGGGTCCATTTGGTTCATAACTATCATTTAGCTGGGGACCCCCTGGAACTCCCTCAAGGACCCCTGGGGGTCCCCGGACCCCACTTTGGGAACCACTGCACTAAACTATTATGATAGCAAACAAAATGAAACAAAACAAAATGAATTTGTCATGTTTACGTCATCTCCTCCCCCTGAAGGACGAGCAAGACACGAAGTATGGAAGCAGCATCATAGAGGTGCGAGAGCAGCGTGACCCCTCCCTCCCCAGGGCCATCGTCCTCGACCTCAGCCCCGTTAACTTCCTGGATACTGTTGCAGTAAAGACTCTGTGCAATGTGAGACACGCACGCACGCACGCACGCACGCACGCACGCACGCACGCACGCACGCACGCACGCACGCACGCACACACACACACACACACACACACACACACACACACACACACACACACACAAATACAAATCTTCCTGGATATTTTAATATCTTGATTCTCTCTCCCTTTGTGCCTTGGCTATTATTTCTGTGCCTATAACACTCTCTCTCTCTCTCTCTCTCTCTCTCTCTCTCTCTCTCTCCACCCCCTTATCTTTCTCTTGACCTCATGCATTGGTTCAAACTCAGTTCAATCACCACAGTAACCTTGTTATACCTAACGTCATGATGAGCAGTGTGCCAACGTCGTGTCTGTGTTTGTGTCGTCAGATCCAGAGGGACTACGGAGACATCGGAGTAGACGTGTTCCTCACGGGATGCCAGAGTAAGTTGTTAAAAAACACCAGTGCTTTTCAACCAGGGGTCCTTGAGGGGGTTCCATGCTAAATGATGGAGAGTTGCTAACCACATGGACCCGTATAGATATTTAACTCTTGAGGTTCGTAAAATGACCCGTACGGGTCCATTTGGTTTCTCTCAAGAGTTACATTATTGTTAAACATGCATTACTTCATTTACAAGAATACGTCTACACATGTGGACAAAATCTTATCCAACAACAACAAAACATTTATTTAGTTTTAGGTCTGAGAGGCTAAATCTCATCAAATGGTGGTCCGTGGCTCACATGCCGAATAAAAATAATGGGCCTTGAAGTGAAAAAGGTTGAAAACCACAGAAAACCACCATCACACACTCAACCCTGATTGATGCTTAAGTGCAAGAGAGTCTGTCTTCTCAACACTTTTGATGCATCGTGTTTACTTTCTTTATTTGACACTTTGTCGCCGAAGCGTTAATCAGGCGCCTGTCTCGTTTACAGAGAAGGCCACGCGACGAAAGGTCCGGTAAACATGAATTGTACTTTATTCTTTGCAGTAAAAAGTGTAGAAACTATGTAACTGAATCATGGCTGCACTTGTTGCCGTGTGACTGTTTTAACTACTCTCTGAACAGAGTCAGACTGAAATAGGCCCATTTTCCATAAATGCTATTTATACTCAAGGACGCTTGTTTTATTTGCTATTGCCTTATTTGCTATTGTGAGATTTTAACCTATGTGGCTGTCCAGTTAACGAGGGAGGAATCTGACCTTTAACACCACTCCAGTAGAGGGTGCTTGTAATCTTGCAGTATGTCTGGAATAGCTAAAATGCCCAAATTTCCCATGGGACACTTCAGACAGTCACGTGCGCGCGTGCGCGCGTGCGCGCGTGCGCGCGTGCGCGCGTGCGCGCGTGCGTGCGTGCGTGCGTGCGTGCGTGCGTGCGTGCGTGCGTGCGTGCGTGCGTGCGTGCGTGCGTGCGTGCGTGCGTGCGTGCGTGCGTGCGTGCGTGCGTGCGCGCGCGCGCACGCACGCACGCACACACACACACACACACACACACACACACACACACACACACACTGTAAGACAAACATTGTTTTTCCCTCCTCTTTGCTTCAACTGCACATAGCTTCTAAACATTGTATATTGTTTTAGCTGTTTTGCTATGTTATTGTAGTCTTTCTGTAAGACGGGTCAGTACGTCAATCACTGCACACAGTGTGGACAACTAGTCCATGGAAGGTATCTGGGATGTTGAACATTTCTCAACGTCTACTCTGCTGGGGATCAAACGGTGGGTTCATAGGGAATCATGGGGCTCCAAATGTTTTTTTAAAGATTGTTGAATAAGATCTGTGTTGCAGGGGGGAAAGCATCATTATAATATTATTGTGACCGTAGGTCGCAGATTACTATGAAAACCTGTTAGTCCGTCAGTCGATCCGTCAGTCGATCCGCCACGACACCATATTTGGCCGTCAGCTCCTCATGCCTCATCACCTCAACCGCTCAGTGGCCTTGCGGTTAGAGTGTCCGCCCCTTAGAGTATATATGAATAGAGACGGCACCGGATTTCTCCTCACATCCACTTGCATTAAGTTGCTCAAAAGCGCATGAGGCGATTTCACTCCTCCTTCCGAGTAGGAACAGAGTGCATTCTGGGATGGATTGGGCCAAATCGTGAACGTATGAAACAGCGTTCACGTGTCATCATGAACGTGCGCAATGATAGTCAACGGACCAAAATTGGCCCAGCCCTGCAATACCAAATTCGGCCACTATGTCCATTTCGCCTCAGGGTTTCCCCTGGGTGCCGTCTCTATTCATATATACTCTAAGGTCCGCCCTGAGTCTGGGAGGTCGGAGTTCGATCCCCGGCCGGGTCATACCAAAGACCCAATGCCTCCCTGCTTGGCACTCAGCATCAAGGGTTGGATTGGGGGTAAGTCCCTACGACATACTAGCGTCATGTCCAGGGGGTGTACTTGTACATCAAGCTGCCTCACGCTACAGAAACAGGAGATAGGCTCCTGTCTTGCCGAGCCTCATGGCTCGGCAAGACTAACTCGTCACGCCTCGTGACACATCACACCGCCATATATAGCCGTCAGTCCATCACGCCTCGCATATATGGCCGTCTCCATATATGAAGATCACGACACTGACCTCATCAAACCCTGGATAGCCATACATGGAGAAGACTGGATCATCACCTAGATCTGCATATATGGAGCCGGGCAGCAAACTCTGACCTCAAATCCTTAGATCTCCATATGGAGCTGACCTGTGCTGACATTCCATATGTTGATCCTTCCCCACCCGTCCTTCCTCTTCGATGTCTCCCTTTTGACTGATACCTGTCCATTCAAGCTCTAGACAGGCCTGCCCCAAAGTTATTAGCGCAGCCCCGAAAATTAAGGCCCGGCCTGACCTGGGCCCTAACTGGGCCCTAACTGGGCTGATCCGAGGCCTCGCCTGGCCTTAATAATTAGCACACATTTTACAACCTACCCGGCCCAAAAACGTCAATTAAAAAAAGGGACATATATGGGTATTCCCAGACCTGTTCTCGCCCTCAGGGCATCTTACTGGTAATAATAAAATGCAAAGCAAATGAAAACGTATATATGTAATGTGTATACATTCAGGTGTAGACATCAGCGCCCTCCGGGCCAGTGGCTTTTGAAAATCACTGGCCACACCATTGTAACTTGCCCAGGACATTCGTCGGGTATTGATCCCCGTGGTATTATTTTATTACTATTCCATATCATGTGTCAATCATTAAATTATTTTATTACTCGCTACGATACATTTCTCTAAAGCAAATGTTCTTTATAGTATAAACATAGTAAACATTGTTATTATTACAAAACAGTACCTAGATCATTTTCACTGGCCCCAGCGGGCAAGTGACTGGTGCGTTCTGCTGGCCCAGACGTTTTATAAAGTGCAAGGGAAAATAGTTACAGTATGTGCAAGAGCAAACATATATCCAGAAAAAAAAGCTGAAAACAATCAAGATAACCCAGAAAAACAAGTTAATAAACAAGACTTTTATAAAGTCGGGGTCTGAGATAACATTCTAAAATAAAGTCTCTGGGCAGGAATGTCTTTTTGAGTGGTGTAAACCACTCCTACAACTGGCTTTGTTAGTCTGTGCAAAAAAAATGAGCATGGTTGCTATGTTCACCCTGTTCACCCGGGTGTGATTTCATTATTGAGTGGTGTAAACCACTCCTACAACTGGCTTTGTTAGTCTGTGCAGAAAAAATGAGCATGGTTGCTATGTTCACCCTGTTCACCCGGGTGTGATTTCATTACGTCAGACATGATTTCATTACGTCAGACAGGCTATATAAGACCTTACACCACTCAGTTCACACGGGTGTGATTTTTTATTTTATTTTTGAGTGGTGCAACTTCTCCCTTACGGAGCTACTGTGTGTGTGTGGGTGCCTGGCTGGGTGGGTATGAGCACGAAAACAGCATGGTTGTTTTTCACCACCTGTGCGCAACCTAATGCACACACAAACACACACGCACATATTAACTGTATATATGATGATTTTGGGTGTCAGTACAGTACAGTACAGTACAGTACAGTACAGTACAGTACAGGGACCCCCACATCGGTCCGGCCCCCTGGGCGCGTGCGTTCCTGTGGGTCTGGAACTTCCGGAGACCCCCCGGGGACCCCCACACGGAGTTGCACCACTCACTTCACACGGGTGTGATTTTTTTACAAATATTTAATTTGGCATTGTATTTTTCAAGACACCGTAATGAGGAGAACAGTTCATTGTGAGTGACTAAGGGCTGTGATTGGTGGTGAATGTTTGCACTGTCTGCAATCATAACAAGCTTTAATTGAACCACAAACTCCCAATCTCCTCAGACTCCCACACACTGTCTTGCGCTCTGTTCATTTGTACTGACTATGCCATTATGTTTCTCTTCTCTCTCCTCTTCCTTCCACCCGTTTCCCTTCCTCCATCTCCCCCTCTCCCCGTATCTAACTCCAAATCTCCAATCATCCACTCGTCCTTCCCTCTTCCTTCACTCCCTCTCTCTCTCTCTCTCTCTCTCTCTCTCTCTCTCTCTCCCTGTCTCTCTCCTCCCCTCTAGCTGGTGTAATCGAGAACATGGAATCTGCAGGTTTCTTTAATGACAAAGTGACAAAGTCTTGTCTCTTCTCTACCATCCATGATGCTGTTCTGCATTGTCAATCTGAAAGCGATGGACAGGTACCCCCCCCCCCCCCACACACACACACACACACCCACACACACACACACATGCAAATGCATACACGCATATACACATAAATACATAGAATAGAAAGAAATGCATATAGTGAAAACACTCATACGTGCTAGCTTGTTACGGTAAGCATATTCAACGTCTAGGAGAGGATCTACACGCACGCACGCACGCACGCACGCACGCATGCACTCACACACGCACGCACGCACGCACTCACACACACACACACACACACACACGTAATACTCCAGGTTATATGCACACATGTGAACAAGCATATAATGCATTTGCATTGATATATGCAATGCATGCACACATTCCTCAAGTGTGCACAAATGATACAATATTTGACACATGTCTCTCTTTCTCTCTCTCTCTCTCTCTCTCTCTCTCTACAGACAGCCAAACCTAAAACACACATGTACATTATATGGTCATACAATTGAACATGCATATGTGTGCAATATGCATGAGCACGCACACAGACACACATATTCCTCTCATTGCATCTCAATGCATGCAAATTCACATTCCCTATAGTGTGCACTCCTGAATGCAAATTCTTCTCTCAGCAAGAACATATGGTGTGTGTGTGCGTGTGCGTGTGTGTGTGTGTGTGTGTGTGTGTGTGTGCGTGTGTGTGCGTGCGTGTGTGTGTGTGCGTGCATGCTCATGCATGCACATATGCATATTCAATTGTATGATATCGAGGAAACCTCCTAACTCCATTTTTGAGGTTTGGGATTTTTTTGCATAAATCGGTGCTATTGAACTGAAATTGTCTGTGTGTTGTTTTGAAAATATTGAACCAATGGAAAGTAGTAAAAAATGCTTTGGACAAAACTTCTCAACTCCATTGGACCCTCAAACTGTCTGCTAAAGCAGCTAACTCCACCACCTCTCCCCCTCTCATGGAAGTAATTGACAATACATAAAGTCACAACATCAACTTTGATGAGGCTGTATTGCTTTCTTTTCAAAATATAAGGTTTTCTTGATTTCCTGAAAGTTTTATATTTTTAATTTCCTGAAAAATGAACATTTTGGAGTTAGGTGGTTTCATCCCGACAGCAGAGATATTTCATATCAGTGTTTTAGGTTTTGCTGTCTGTACAGTATAGAGAGAGAGGGGGGAGGGGGGAGGGGGGGGGAGAGAGACAGAGACTTTACATTACATTTCCCCCGGGAAATCCATCAAAGCGCCACAGCTGCAGTCCACAAAATACATTACACAGGGATAGATTTTAAAATGGGATAGACAGAATAGCAGAGGAGAATAAGAATAAGAATCCAGCTGTGAGAGTTGTGAGAACGATATTGGGAAACACAAAACAGTCTTGAGATGAAAGTTATAACTGACTTTTTGTCCTCCATCTTTCTCTGTCCTCTCTGTCCCTCTCTCTCATCTGTCTTTCTCTCTTCCTTTTCTTTCTTTCTCTATTCCTTTCCTTGGTGTGCCCTCACCCCACCCACATTTCCATTTTTCCATGTCACAGGAGATGGCAGGAACTCATTTCTGATGATCCCTCATCCCTGGGAGTGATGAAAGGATGCAATGAGAAAAGAGGGGGAAAAATAAGAGTCAATCACAGGCTTTACATCCCTGGAACGACGAACGTCTGACGTCAATATCGGTAGAGGGCGCTAAGTCCACGGGTTTGCGTACTTTTTATAGATCGCCTCATATAAGAACTGTGTTTTAAAAATAAACAAATCATCCAGGCCGCTTCACTCATATGGATATGAAGAATAAACTGACTGAGAGAAAACACTAATACTGCTGCTGAATTAGTTACATTTTCGCTAGAAACAGTATCAAATATGAGTGACTGACTGTCGTAAACAATACAGAGACACCTCCCCGACAATATCGCAGAGACAGTTTGTTTACTTTTGGACCACAGTTATTATATGAGATGATTTCAAGAGGACCCCATGTTATTCTCCATAGAGAAAGTACTTCCGTGAACCAGGGGATGAGCGAGTGACTAAAAGTGCTGCTGTATTGTTCTGTTGTATATTCACCAAAAGACACATATTTATGGTTTGTGAAGAGAGAATTATTTTTCATGGAAATTCATTTTTTTGCCTCAGTCATAGATGAACACGTACATTGATTGTATTTTTTATGAAATTGTAAAAGAATATCTTAATATTTATGAAATTGTATTACAAATAAATACTTTTTGACAATTGGATAGTATAGTCTTTGTTGTTGTAGTACGGTACGCCATGTGGTGTTTATGTTGCACCCTGATTATTTCACTGCTTGTCAGACTTCTGATTGGTCCTTGACTGACTAACCAGCAGGCTCTTTCTGCCTTGTTCCGCCCTGGTTCCAACTTGTTTGTTGAATTTGCTAAAATTCATTTTTGGAGAAAAAAAAACTAAAAACAAACATGATATGCCCAGTCACCATGCTGCTTATATCATAATTAAATATCATTATTTATTTATTCATTTCTTCACAGAATCAAATGTTTTAAATGTTTCACCATGAGCCTGGATGGCTTGATTCTAGGCTTAAAATAATTGATATAAATATTGCTATGCCCTTATACTGTAGAATCTACTGTAGATGATGAAAAAGTTTTGATGATGAAAGTTTTGGATTGCAGACATTGCATGACCTTAGACCTTAGAGCTGTTGTGTAGAAATAATCTGTGTTTTATAGAACTAGAGGTCTGAAAAAAATCATTAACATGGTGAAACACATCTTGATGATGTCATCAAGATGTGTTTCACCATGTTAATGATTTTTTTCATAATTACAGTTCTAGGAAACACAATGGGGGGACCTTTTATTATTTCCACACAACAGCTCTAAGTATTATTAATGACATAGTAAAATGTTGAAAATGGGTGGTTTTCCCCTTTAATTAAAAAATATGAATAATTTGAAGGAAATGATGTAAGCTTAGCTATCCCATGATAGGCAGACTGTGCACTTTATCATTACCCATTCTTGCTTTTCAAATTCATACGAACTGCTGAGTCTATGCAAAACGCCATCTGTTTTCTAACAGGTTTCAGGGACACTGCTCCAGTTCTCCTACGGTATGTTCCCATAGAGAGAGGGAGGGAGATAGATATTAAGTCATATATACTCTTCTGTTTATTTGTTATCTGTACATTGCCCTCCGTTTCATGCTCATACACATCTTTCTGCTGATTATCTCATTAGAAGTCTCACTTCGTGAGGAATCCAAGGGTTGAAAAAGAAAATCCATCTTTTAGCTGATATGCCCTTATCCAGAATCACCTCACAGGGTGCACCTTTATACCTCCACTAAATGAGCCAGGGAGTCAGATCCCTACATCACTGGCCTGGGCGGGAACCCCTTTTGGTGTTATACTTTTAGCTATTGAAAAATAGCAGATCTACAAGCTCATAGCGCGGCACTGAGTGCTGCGCTACGAGCTTGTAGGTCTGCTATTTTTGAAAAATCGTGAAAATGTGGTACAAATCTTTGAATATATATTCTTTCAGAGCGAACGCTTTTAACACAAATCTTTGCTCCTGGGGTGGGTCCCTGAAACAACATATTTTCAGATGGGGGTCGGCGGCCTATTACATATAATTTTTGGGGTCCTTGACATGAAATATTGAGCACCACTGATATAGAAACATATTATTTCAGAAAACTGTCTTGATTTACAAGGCTTTTTTTTATTTCGACGTCAGGCCTAAATAGGAAGGCCGTAAAACAAGCATTTCTCTACATGTGTCCTGGAAGATAAATCTTTACCATAGTTAAAAGTGAGGTTGTGTGGTGTATCAATTGAATGTCATTAAATCTATCCAAAACCAAAGTGGCAGTGAAACCTTTTGGGTAAGTAAGACTAAATAGCAAAAAAAACATGTCAATTGGATAACTTTTGGCACCTTTTCTTGACAAATGCACCTTGTAGGTAGAGGCAAGACTCCCATCTTTCAACAGGGGGTGCCATTCTGCAATTTTGGATTGAACCACCATCAAGTTTAACAAAAAAAGTTGTTACACTACAGGACATATGCATATAATATACTGCATATGCCCTATTGTGTGGATAGCTTGTTGCAGAGACTACAATAATAGTAGGCCTACCTTGGCTTGATGGAAGCTTGCTCCTAATTGAAAGTCCACCCAGATCACTTTCAGGTGGTGGACTGAATATCACATGCATATTTTAACGCATGGTGCTGGCGATGATCAGACACAGTAACACCTAGCATTAATGTGTGTCTACAGTACGACAGAGGCCACAGGGCTGTAATTGAATATAGCAGTAAAATACAAGAAGCATGGAAACACAGAAAGCCCTGGCATGCATACAAACACTGGAACATACTGTAGGGTGCATACAAACAAGCATTTACAAACACTCTATAAGCACACAGTGCATGGCACACATAGAAATAGGCCTGAAATAGAAATCATGCAAAGCATGCACGCACGCATGCGCGCACACACACACACACACACACACACACACACACACACACACACACACACACACACACACACACACACACACACACAGGTTGTTGTGAAATAAGTACACCTTATGTGATCCTAAAGATCCTCTAGTTCATGGTTTTTGGTTCATGCATGGTCGGAGTCATGGGTCACCCCTGAATGACACCGTTTTTGACCTTATATTTTAACTTTATATTTATGTTATATTACAGTACATAAATATGTAAATCTTTCCACCTATGTCACAAGGAAAACTGGAGAGAATATCAGTTTCCAAGGATGGATTGAAAATAACTTTATACTTGACGTTTAACCATATCTGAACACCAGCATCCCTATTCTGGGGGCGAACATTCAACAAACAGGAACACTGTCTGCAGTCATGTGATAATAAAGACAAAGATATATTATCTTTGTGATGTTCTAATAAGCAGATGAGTTGTACTTCAACACTGACATCCCAATTATGTTTGGGCCCAGTGCAATATTTTTGATAATGTAGATTGCGTGCCATTTGCCATCACAAGCATATATCTACATGCTTATATCTAATATACGGCAACCTTCCCCGTGTTTCTTCACTAGTCCAATCCAGAAGAACACAGTTTGCCGGCCACTGCTACAGAGCTGACAATGAGGTTATATCTTCCCTTCTTCTCTGGAGTCCTGCCTCAAAGCAGACCAGAGGTAGAAAACTGTCGTTCCCTGATGTCATCGCTAGGGACACATGCATCAGTAAGCAGGAACTGGGGGTGGCAATGAAGGACCGGGAAGTCTGGCGTGGCATCGTGAAATCCATGATATCGACCGCGGTCGAAAAATGATGATGATGACAAAGAATTCAGGGTCAGGTCAAACCTCTGTTAAAACACTAGTCAAGCATGTTTGGCTAGAAACGATACACATCCTCCTAGCCTACTGGTTAAGCATGTCAGGCCAGATGGTTGTTGGATGACTGGTTTGTTAGTTGTGAGACACATATCTTCCGGGCATGATGATGATGATGATGATGTCACGCGCATATACCCTCTATTGTGCAACCATGAGCAAGTAATCTGCAATCCAAGCTGGGTTGGGAACATATTTACCCCCACAAGCTCTGAATGCTGCTCAATTACATTTCCGCATCAAAACAGCAACCCGTTTTCTGCTAATGGATTTCCACTGAGGCCCCTCTTCACGGGCCTCCTGGCCGTGCATGTAGCATTCTCTGTCTCCATTGATCCACTCTCTGAGGCTTCTTTTAACAGTCCACAACCCAGAAACACTCTCTGAGGCTTCTTTTAACAGTCCACAACCCAGAAACATATGGTGGGTTTCAATGAGGAGAGAGGAAGGATGGAGGAATGAGGAAGGAAGGGATGGTGATGAGAGAGGGTGAAAGAGAGAGAGAGAGAGAGAGAGAGAGAGAGAGAGAGAGAGAGAGAGAGAGAGAGAGAGAGAGAGAGAGAGAGAGTCAGCCACCAAAGCGAGGGGGGAGGGCAGTGAAAGGAGGGAAGGTGGGATTGGAAGAGCATGAAGGGGCTTGTGTGTGTGTGTGTGTGTGTGTGTGTGTGTGTGTGTGTGTGTGTGTGTGTGTGTGTGTGTGTGTGTGTGTGTGTGTGTGTGTGTGTGTGTGTGTGTGCGCGCGCGTGCGTGCGTGCATGTAACACTGTTTACACATTTATTTATGTAATTTGCTGCAAACATTGTTTTTTTGTATTGTTTTGTTCCACTTTTGCTTTGGCAATGTAAACGTATGTTTTCTCAATCTCATGCCAATAAAGCCCCTTTGAATTCAATTGAATTGAGAGAGAGAGAGAGAGAGAGAGAGAGAGAGAGAGAGAGAGAGAGAGAGAGAGAGAGAGAATTGGAGCACACACACACACACACACACACACACACACACACACAAGAGAGGCTTCAGAGAGAATTAGAGAGGGTTGTGACGCCAAAATGACAGAACGGGACAAGTGAAGAAGAGTAGGACGGACTGCCAAGCAACACACACTCTCTCCGCCCCGGGGGGAATGAATGTGCGACCGTTTCACTGAGAGAGAGAGAGAGAGAGAGAGAGAGAGACCGCAGCGCGGAGGAGAGGAATACTTCTTTCCCCAAAACGCCTCTGACATTCTTCCCTCAACACGCGCCGACAGACAGCGGAGCATCAGTTCTCAGTTGAATACCGCGCTGATTAAAACGCAGAAAGCTGAAGCGAGAGAAGAGGGGGTGAGAGAGAGAGAGAGAGAGAGAGAGAGAGAACCAAAACGAGGAAGGAAGAGAAACTGAGAAGTGACAAGTGGACAAATCAAAGAAGAAGCTACAACTTAACTTCCAAGAAGCGTCTTTGCAGGTTGGTCGATTCCTGTATTTGCATTAGCCTATAATACTTCACCATCAATGAATATGCTACAGCCTATTGAATGTTTCAATTAACCATTGTAATTGACCATTTACTTATATATAGGTTGACTTGACTTGACACTGACCGTAAACAAAGAATTTCTAAAAAAAAAACCTGCAATTGTAAACTTACTTATTAACAATGCATCTTATCTATAAAATGTAGGCTATTGATGCCACTCGGCAGCAATTCTGTATAGGCTATATGGACTGATCGCTTAACCACTTAACCCCAGCATCCCTACTTTTTATTTATTTTTTACCAAATAATCTACCAAAAATGCCGATCTACAAGCTTATAATATTTTTTAAGTAGGCTAATATTGGGATGTGTATTGAAACAATTTAAATATAGGCTATACACTAATAACACAGCATTTCATAAACATTCACATAAATAAATGGTGTTGAAATTGAAAACCTCAATTGCAGAATTATAAGGCAAAGGAAGACAACAAAAATACCAGGTGGTGTCTCTCTGCACTAAACCTATAAAGGAGATCTCTAGCCTGCTCAGGATGCGCTGCATGGCATGGGGCTATTTTTACCTCCAGCACGGTGCCATGTGTTAGGTGACATTCACACCAGAAAGCTTTGTGGCAGCGGTGGCCGAACGGATTGCGGAGCGGTCTTGATACCGGAAGGTCGCCAGTTCGAATCAGCGGTCCGACACGTTAAAATTCCACCGCTGAAGTGCCCTTGAACAAGGCATTGAACCACTACGATGAAATGTTCTATGAGCAGGGCCTGGCTGGAAACAAGTTCTTGAGCTTAGCCCAGATACCCTGGGTAAATATAGTAATCATTTCATTTCATTTGCTGCGATTAAAACGAATCCTGCTGCGCATTGTCAGAAAGTGCACTTCGTTTGGCAGGTGTGAAGGCTCATTTGAATCCTAATGCGTATAAAGAACCGCATTCTATACTCCGAGCAAAAACGGGGGTTTCGTTTCGCTTCCAATCGCACTTGATTACGATTCGGTGCAGGTGTGAATGCAATCCGCAGTAAATAAAAGAAATGAAGCAAACAATGTGGCGGGTGAGGAGCTGAACACAGTTGGAGACGGAGAAGGCATATTTTACGCAGCGCAAAGATGTCCCGTTACCGTGGATAGACGTGGTCGAATGAGGAGACTGAAGCCCTGATCGACATTAGGACGAGTACATTAATCAATTGCTTAAGGAAACACATAAAAACACTGCAGTGTATTATAGCCTACACTACAGAATATTCTGTCTGTCTGTCTGTGCGTGCCGTAAACATGGAGTGCTGTCACTGTGTGGGGATTGGTGAGTAGGGACCTTCATCTCAATAAACTTGAGAGAGAGAGAGAGAGAGAGAGAGAGAGAGAGAGGTGGGTCCAGGGCCAGACGACACATGCACGTTATGAGTATAATTTTGAAATTTTGATCACCATATATTTCACTGTGTAGGCTATAGTTTATGAATGGAACACATTGATAAAGGTCCCCCCTGCTGCGTTTCCAATAGCTGCGGTCAGTGTGAAGGCAAACCGCAGCAAATTAAATATGCAAGCAGTCCCAATTCTCCTCCCATTCGCATCGAGTCTACCGAAGTATCAGTGGAAGTATCATGTGGGAATCTGACCTTAGTGTTGCTCACCGTCATTAGAGATGCCATGATGACATTACATTAGATTACATTAATGCACTTGAAATCATGCCAGATAAGTCATCTGCGATGCTGTGGCCACGGGCATGCTGGCTGCCCGTGGCCAAAAAAAAAGTCTCAATGGTATCTCAAAACAGCCTATAAAAAATAAATTGTATCGGCCTAAACAGAAGGAATGTGCTCCAATATTGTTCTGCTGGTGAAATAGAATAGAGAAACAGAATAGAGAAATTGTGTGTGTGTGTGTGTGTGTGTGTGTGGGGGGGGGGGGGGGGGGGGGGTATAGTGTTCATTATACGCGTGCCACCAGCCACACAGTGCGTGTTAGGGAGAGCATGCGAGCGGGGCCGTATGCGTGCGCGTGAGAGACAGTGGATCGAGAGAGAGAGAGAGAGAGAGAGAGACACTGACCAGTGTGAGTGACCAACAGTGAGTGGTGGAGCTTATAGCTTGGCACGTGACGTCACCAGGCAGCCTAGCTCCCTCCTCCTCCTCCTCCTGATGATAATAATAAACATTCCTGGGCGCGTGCACCGTGCAGCGCACGCGGGTTTTTTTAACGAAGAGATCATCATCATAACAAACAGCCGAACCAACCGACCCAACCGCTGCGTGCGTGCGTGCGCGTGTGAATTATCTACTGAATGAATGACTGACTGTCACTGACTGAACGAATGACAGTCCGTCCGGCAGCGACACACACACTACACTAGCAGCAACAAAATGAACGCAGTGGCAGCCACCTGCCTGCTCGCCGCCGGCTTCTCCTATCTGTACAGCAGCACTGACGTCTTGTCGCTGCTCCGTGTCTATGTTGCAGAGCGGCTCTTCGGCGTGGTGGTGCCTTCTTCTCCCTCCGTCTCCTCCTCCGCCTCCCCCATGCCGGAGCAGGGCGCTCCCCCTCCGCGGAGGAGCCCTCAGGGCGTCCCCTACGACGACCTCCAGCACTTGGTCAACGCCGACGGACTGCACTTGTTCTGCCGCTACTGGGAGCCGGAGGGTCCGCCGAGGTCAGTCAGTCAGACTGTACAGTGTTGTGTGTGTGTGTGTGTGTGTGTGTGTTGTGTGTGTGTACAGTGTTGTTGTTGTGAAAGGAAAGATGGAGGGAGGGAGGGTTCCAAAAACACCCCCCACACAAACTCACACACCACCACTTGTATGTTTTAGCAGTTTGACATTAGGCAGGTTGTATGGTTTTACTTTGATGATGTGATGATAAAATAGCAGACTTAGTAGATGGCTACTGTATTGACTGGAACCTGTATACCTGTATACATAGCAGGCATAGCAGTCTACTTCAGTGGTTCCCAAACTTTTTCATGTCAAGGACCCCCAAATCAACATTTATTAGTCTGCGGACCACTATTTGAAAAGGTATGCCAGTGACCCCGATAAGAGAGGATTTTTATGGCTCTAGCAGCGATTCCGAAACATATTAATTTCAAGGACCCCCAGTTTCACACGCATTAGACTACGGATCCCAATTTAATGGCATTTTTAATCTCTGGGAGCCCAATTTATATTGTAAAACCACTGTTAATTTAACTCTGAGAGTGTACATTACTACATTTGTACACTCAAGAGTTACAGACCCATAAGGGTCCATTTGTATCATTTAGCGGGGGACCCCCTGGAACTCCCTCAAGGACCCCTGGCCTGGGGGTCCCCGGACCCCACTTTGGGAACCCACTGGTCTACTCCGACATGGTTAATAAAATATCTCACGTGGGCTACTCAGTACTGAGAAGTGTCAATCAATATAATAAGATTCCTTCTTTCCTGAAACGCCCCTCCCTTAGTTCTAGAGACCGGACGACCCCACCATCATTCAGCCTGTGATGACATAAATATAAAATGGGAACACATTTCTCATCCCATGACTCGGACTCATAAAACTATTAGTGGAGTCCTGAATTGGCCTTCATCTTATTGGGTCATGCAGGGTCATAGTAGACAAAAGAGCCAATGTATGTCAAAGACCTCCCTTCCATGACCTTGCCTCTGTGAATTAAATCTAATTCCAGGGATATTTGGTCCTTTGGTGGGGTCCCCTGAAGGATATTGAGGCACATTTAATAAATAAAGAACTCTGTTATTAGACTTATTTGCTCCTGAGCCTAGTGGTCAGCTATTGCAGTGGTTCACACAAACTGCAATAAAAGTTGTCACAGTGAAGTGACATCTTGAGGACTTTTAATGGCTTTAAAAAAGACCATTACTGCACCAAGCGTCATCAACAAACTATACTATAAAAAATGTCAAACATTGACCACATTGTCAAATAATGTAAGAAAGAGGCAAACATTGGGGAAATCGCCGATCTACAAGCTGACGCCTCGCCTCGCACAATAAACAAACTTTAATGCCTCAACTCCTACAATTCAACTGCTTTCAGGTTCACTTCATATATTATTATTTTGGGGGGGTCGTGGGTAGCCTGAAACGGTGGAGAACCACTGTACAATTGAACCACACAGCCTTTGAGAATTATGCTTATCATTTTTTTGACTTTGCATTTGCCTCCTCTTTATTAGATTTATTTTCTCTTAACAATTTGCGTTATGTGCTGCTGCAACAATATTAAACATTTCATTACTGTATGTGTGAAGTCGATGCTGCTCTTGGCCAGGTCTGCCTGGGCAAGATCTCAATATTATTAAGACACCAGAGCCTAGTGCAGGGGTGGGCAACTTTGACGATGGAGAGGGCCACTATATTTCCACACTCACTCCCTAGGGCCATATATTACTGTCGTAGCAAAAACAGCGCCGCGTTGCGACACTTTGACGATGGAGAGGGCCACTATATTTCCACACTCACTCCCTAGGGCCATACAGTATATTACTGTCGTAGCAAAAACGTGCCGCGTTGCGACACGTTTTGAGCTTGTAGACTTTTGCTATATTTGAATTGAAATCTTGAATTATTCTTTGCTACGTATATTTGAATTGGAATCCTGAAAATTAACATTTTTAATGTAATTTCAAATGCCTTTAATTATACTTGTATTGAAGCAATGAGCTACTAATTTAGACTGAAATAATTAAAAGCGGGTCACGTTTGCATGTTGTGGAATTGTAACAGCTGAAACCAATATTATATCAGTATTCTGACATTAACCTGAGGGCCACATTAAGTGAAGGTGGGGGCCGCATGTGGCCCATGTATGGCCTAGGCCCTAGTGTATTGTCTAGCATTCTCTCATCTCTAATAGGGATGTTTTCAGCTGTACATCATGTTCGCTTAACCAGTTCTGCCCTATTTTCAAGCATATATATCACCAGTAAAACATATTTGATCTACAAGTTCAGAATCAGAACACGTCACATTGCAATCCATCTGCTAAACATTTTTGAAATATTTGAAAATGTTCACCTGTCCTATATGATGCTTGCCATGCCCAAAATAGGGACGCCAGGGTGGAAATGATTAACTCACAGGTCAATTCTTACACTCTTTAGTGTGAAATGAACTCTTGACAGTGTATGTTTCTATTGCAGGTAGCTATAGGGGCCCCTCTGTCTCTCTATAACCTCTTAGTTACCCTAACCTCCCTCATCTTCCAACATGTGGCGTGTGAGTGAGGCACAGTAAATGCAACACACGCCTAATAAAACAGAGCTATACAGGCCGCCCTGCATGCCATCATGCACGCGTGTTTGCATAAAAGGCACACACATGAGCAGCTTTATGTCCACATGTCCTGTTCATACAGAAAGACATATTGTGCACAAACGCATACCTGACCGTTTCCTGCAGAGGGAGTATGAGAAAGAAAGAGATAATCACAGAGCTTGTATTACATACTGTATATGTTTGCATAAAGGCACAGCATGCATACTATAGCACCGTATGTACACGCATCATGCCCATGACAGAAACCCAGAAAACATCTGGATTCAGGTTTTGCTGATACACGTACTACAAATACACACACACACACACACACACACACACACGCATGTACAGTGTGTTTGTGTTTTTTCTCTGTATTTCTCATAAATCATACCTCTGCGTGTGTTTGTCTTCCTGTGCATGTGGAAGTCAGCTTTGTGGGTGATTCCGGTTTTGCGTATCTGTTGATGTCCATGCGTACTTACAATGTGTGTGTGTGAGTTTTCATATGGGTGTGTGATTGCTATAGCCTGCAAGAGGATTTACATCTTGTGTAAGCCTATAAATGCAGCTTTTTGTTTTATATGTCTGTGCTCTAATGGACTCTTGAGTCTGACACTGAAGTTGAACTGAACTGAACTTTTATTTTCACCTGAGCTGACTTGTGGTCTTTTGAAGACGCACGGGTCCGAAACGGGCCAACCACAGAGCAGCTTACAGGAAAACAGGTGCCACACACACATGTGTGCGTGTGCGTGTGTGTGTGTGTCGCAGATGTTTTTGTCGCAGATTTTAGATCCTAGACGTTGACAAAAGCTTGCACATATGAGAGTTTTACTGCTTGGAGGGGACCACCCTGCAGGCTTATGTTGTTTGAACCCATTGTGCTTAAGGAGCTTTGAATCAAAGCATCCATGAAATGGCATATGTTGAGTTAGGCTTTACGGTATGTTGTTCACCTGTGTCTTGTTCAGCTATAGTGTAATCAATGTTATGTAATATACTAACACCAGTAAGACGCCCTGAGGGCGCGAAGCGACCGGGTGAGGTCGCGTGCACGCATCCGCCTGGGTGGCGGCAGACTGCTGGGCGAGCACTGGCGCTTTGGCATGGGGGGGTGGGGGGGGGGGGGTTCAGATCAACATATGGAATGACTTCTGTACTGGCCATATATGGAGCGTGTCTTGAGTGCTCAGGGTTTGATGAGGTCAGATCAATATATGGAATGTCAGAACAGGAAAGACGGGTGGGGAGGGATCAACATATGGAGATATGGAGATCTTAGGGTCTCCATGATGTCACGCGATGTCACGAGGCATGACCATATATGGAGGCGTGATGTCACGAGGCGTGACCATATATGGATACGTGATGTCACGAGGCGTGACCATATATGGAGGCGTGGGTGAGTAACTAACGGACGGACAGGCGGATGGACAGGAGATGCAGGTTTTCATATAGTAAATGCAACCTACAGTCGCAATACCATGAAATAATGTTACACTGTATTATGTTGCATAACATCGTGCAAGCACTGAATTCCCCAGCAGGGAGTAAATAGCTTCCAGTCCAAATACCATGTTATGTCAGCCGTCATAACAGCAGACTAGCTTTCTGTGAAACCAAGTAAACAAACTTCAAACAATGGCTTCTGTTTGTGCACGTTCGCTCTGTTACTGGTATCCTGCCCTGCAGAGATTTATGCCCGTTGGTGTTCCAGTCGTGAATGGAATTCTCTTAACACAAAAGCACACAGCTTTTTCTTACCATGGTCTCTCTCTGTGGTCTAAGTGGTTGGACCCGTCTTCTATGTGTAATTGCAGTCATAATAAACCTCTCAGATTGGAGGTTATATTGGAGGTACATATTTCATTTTAAATCAGTTGTTCATGAAATACGTTCGGGCCCCTCTGGCCTTCATCTACCTGTTTTCTGAATGGTCTTAATGTATCTACCCCACGATTTACTGTAGAATTAGATTCAGTAGTCGAAGATTTTTGTCGTCTGTTCTCGCCGCTGTACTAGCAGCTACATCGGATTCAGATGTCACCAGACATACGGATAGAGCTCTTCTTGCTCGCTCATTTTGAGTCCTAAAGAGTGTGAGTGAAATCACTAAAATGCCATCATTGTATTTTTGATCCGGCTCAACCCCACATTATCCTCATTCATTAGTCACATTAGCATTTGAATGTATTTTGTGATGAGTCAAACACGAACAGTTACAGTAAGGATTATGTGATGTGGCTTGTGTGCACTGAGCACCTACAATGGAAATTATAACATCACATATTATATAAAATCAGACCCGTTTGAAGTGAGTGGTACTGTACTGTACTGTACTGTACTGCACTGTACTGTACTGCACTGTACAAGTCCTCCCTGGCCTCTGTGTGTCTGTCTGTGTGTTAGGCTGTGCAACAGTGACACTTGGTGGTGAACAAACGCTATAGCGCTATTTTCGTGCTCGGACACAGACCCAGGGACACAGCCACACACATAGCTGTTTATAGGAGTGGTTGCACCACTCAAAAAGGGAAAGCATTGTAAAATGCATTTGTAGAAGTCCTCTAGAGTCTAGTAAATGTCAATATTTTGTCTACAGTAATATTAATTTCCTCGTGTCCATTGGATTTAGATCATGTCATAAGAAATATGGATAGAGAGAGATTGAGACGTGAAATGCAACAACTCTTCCTGCTCGCTCATTTTGAGTCATAAAGAGTGTGAGTGAAACGACTAAAATGTCATCATTGTGTTTTGATCCGGCTCAACCCCACATTATGCTCACTCATCCAGTCAAGTCACATTAGCATTTTAATTTATTTTGGGGACGGGAACCCCTTTTGGTGTTTTAAGCATTGTGTTATACTTTAGCTATTGAAAAATAGCAGATCTACAAGCTCATAGCGCGGCACCGAGTGCCGCGATATGAGCTGGTAGGTCTGCTATTTCTTTTAAATCGTGAAAATGTAGTGCAAATCTTTGAATATATATTCTTTCAGAGCGAACGTTTTTAACTCAAATCTTTGCTTCTGGAGGGTCCCTGGAACAACATCTTGTCAGATGGGGGTCGGAGGCCAATTACATATAATCTTGAGGGTCCTTGAAAAGGTTGCGTACCACTGACAGAAACATATAGGTTTTTCAGAAAACCTTTAGAATTTAGAAGACATTTTGTATAATCGTTCCCAGGTCTAAATGGGTTAATTTATTTTGTGATGCAGAATTTCAGAACCGTCTGAGTATGTCAAACCTGGAGCTGTGTAGATACGACTTAATCCCAAAGCTTGCTACTTGCTTGGTATTTGGGATACAGTATATACTGCATTGTGCGGTTGTTTATTACTTGTTTGTTTGTTTGTTTATTACTTGTGTGTCTGACGGGGGATCTAAATATCCACGTGGACTGCCCTTCTAATCCCCTGCCCAGAGACGTTCTGAACATTGTTGATTCTTTTAATCTTGTACTGCATGCTACGGGCCCCACCCACGAGCGTGGGAACACACTAGATCTGGTGTTATCCTTCGGTCTACCTGATTTTAATGTGCGAGTTGGTGATACGATACGCTGTTCTGACCACATGCCATTATTTTTTGACATCTCGCTCCCCTATCAGAGCGCTAAACCTCTCGCCCCAGCCCGACTGCGCCGTATGATTAACCCCTCCACTCCTGCGCGGTTCTCGACTGCGTTTCAGAGTTGTAACTCTGACACTGGTGTTTCTTTGACCACAGAGGATTTAACCTCATCATTTCTGTCCACTTGCACCAGCGCTCTTAACACCGTAGCTCCACTCAAAGTCATGCGTCCTAAACAACACTGTGAACCATGGCTAAATGACATTACTCGTGCTGCCAGGCGAGAATGCAGGAGAGCAGAGCGCAAGTGGAGGAAAGATAGATTGCAGGTCTCATTTGAGATTTTGAGGGAAGCCTGGAAAGCTTATCAGAATACTGTAAAAGCCGAAAGGATGAAACATTTTTCTGATATAATTTCAAACAACTGCCACAAACCCCGTGTTCTGTTTAAAACTATCAACTCCATCCTGGTAACTCCACAGTCCACCAGCCTGGATGCCTCACCAGAAATGTGTGAGAAATTTCTTCACTTCTTTGTTGACAAGGTTGCCTCTATTAGAGCCCAGATTGTTATGCCCTGCTATGATCCTTCCATAACTGTCACCTGCCCTGCTACCTTCAATGAGTTCGCGCCTGTGTCACTTACCTGCCTTGAAAAAATTGTTTCTCAATTAAAACTTGCATCTTGTCCTACTGACATTGTCCCACCACGCCTATTCAAGGAAGTTTGGCAGACTATTGGACGTAATGTCCAACTGATAATAAATCACAGTTTTACTTCAGGTGTGGTTCCGACTTATTTTAAACAGGCGGTGGTGGAACCCCTGATTAAAAAACCGAACCTTGACTCCTCTGTATTGTCAAATTTTAGGCCAATTTCTAAACTTCCGTTTATCTCCAAAATGTTAGAAAAAGCTGTACTTTTGCAACTCCAGTCGTTTTTAATTGCACATAATCTCCTTGAGGTCTTCCAATCTGGTTTTAAAGCATTTCACAGCACAGAGTCTGCACTTTTAAGAGTTTTTAATGACCTTTTAAGAACCACTGACTCTGGTGACCCTGCCATCCTTGTGCTTTTAGACCTCACAGCTGCATTCGACACTTTACAACACAACATTCTTCTCTCCCGACTAGAGTGTTGTGTGGGTATAGGAGGCACAGCTTTAAATTGGTTCCGATCCTATCTGTCAAACAGATCCTTCTCCGTGGCCCTAGGTGTCTCCACATCATCCTCTGCCCCTCTCCCATGTGGAGTTCCACAGGGCTCAATTTTGGGACCCATCCTTTTTTCTCTTTACCTACTCCCTCTGGGTTTGATTTTTAAAAAGCATGGCATCCCCTACCACTTTTACGCGGACGACTCGCAAATATACTTGCCCCTGAATAAAAAAGATCCCACCACCTCCCTAAAAGCTTGGATGGCCCTGAACTTTCTTAATTTTAATGAAAGTAAAACAGAGGTCATGGTGTTCAGACCCAGCACTGCCTGTGACACCTCCTCTCTGGATTTGGGCCCCCTGCAACCGTTTTTAAAACCGGTGGTCACAAACCTTGGTGTCAAATTGGACAGTGATTTTAAATTGGACAAACAAATCAATTCGGTGGTAAAATCCAGTTTTTATCAGTTGAGGCTTTTAGCGAAAGTCAAGTCTGCTGTAACTTTTAATGATTTCGAACGTCTTATTCATGCTTTTATTTCTCCCCGACTTGACTACTGTAATGCACTGTATGTTGGTGTTACCCAAGCCTGTCTGTCACGACTACAGTTAGTCCAAAACACGGCCGCTCGCCTCTTAACAGGGGCACGGAAGTATGACCACATCTCCCCGATCCTTGCCTCACTACACTGGCTTCCTGTGCGTTACAGGATCCAGTTTAAGATTTTAATATTTGCTTTTAAGTCTGTAAATGGGTTGGCACCACTCTACATATCGGAACTTGTAGCTCCCAAAGCATCGACAAGGGCCCTGAGGTCGACTGACCAGTCACTTCTCAAGATCCCAAAATCAAAGCTGAAATCCCGGGGGGATAGGTCATTTTCCGTTGTAGCACCCACACTGTGGAATGAACTTCCACCTCATGTCAGAGCGTCGCAATCCTTATCTGTGTTTAAATCACGTCTGAAAACTCACTTGTACTCCTTGGCTTTTGAACATACCGATTAAGAGTTGCTGCTTCCACTGCATTGTCCTTATGTTGCCCTGTTTATGTACTGTTGTTGTTGTTGTTGCTTTTTTCCCTGATATTTTTAGTATTTCTTTGTGTACAGCACTTTGTTTCAACTTTGTTGTATAAAAATGTGCTTTATAAATAAAGTGGATTGGATTGGATTGGATATATAATATTTTGAAGTAAACCAATAAACTGTTTCATGAAGTCAAGATAACTTTCTATACCAGTACGGTATAGAAAGTATATATATATAGAAAATACTTTCTATATATTTACGAAATTACGTGAACAGAAACGGTAGCTTCCTTACTCGGATTTCAGGAGGTGTAGTTCCAGACTATATAGCATTCGGAGATTGTGGAATAGTTGTAATTTACAATTTAGGCATTCAGCAGACGCTCTTAATCCAGAGCGATTTACAGTAAGCACTGGTTACGCAAGACTACTGATGAAGGCTGGATAGCCGAAACATCTGTCAACTTTCTTGAGGCATGGAGAAATAAAACAAAAACATTGTACTTTTTAATTTAGAGTGCGAGCCTCCTTGTTTTGATAAAACGAAGTCATGACTGAAATCTGAAATTCAGGCGAGATGACAGATGCCATGTTTGAGAATGATCAGACAAAGCTGCTTCTAAAAACAGGTCCTCGAAGGAAGTTCAGGAACATTAAGACCTTATCAAGTGTCATAACATTTCCCCCTGTGGCTCTGGTTCCTGTGTTTGCTGTCATCATCAGTAGCAGCATATCTAAATGGCATGCATTTCCTCTTCTCGCACGTACAGTCACAATCCTATATATATCTGCATATGCTCAGTTATAAACACTGTCATCGTTATCTTCATCGTTATCTATCGTCATAGTAATTATATCATTATCACACCAACATCACCACTGCTATCATCTCTATCTTCATCATCAATTAGCATCATCTCTGTCTCCATTAACTCTATCTCTACCGCTAGCTGTTAGCATAAACCCCAGCTCCAGGGGCCAGCATACACACTCACTTTAAGAAGTCAGAGTTTGCCCGATATTCTGCCCATGCTGGGCAGAATATGGGCGCACCCGCAAGAAATTGCTTCCATAACTTTTGTTGGTGAGACAGACAGTTGGGAGGATGACTAGGTGTTCTTTCTACTATCACACTGCTGATTGCTATGAGTCATATCAGCATGTGGCTCGGACTGGAGTTTGGGAGATGAGATATAATCATTTTAGCACACCAGAGTATTAAGTATAACTAGGAAACAGAGAGCCATGAAATAACAAACATGGAATGAGCAATAACTGTACAGTAAAGACTAAAACAAATGACTTGTAATGTAATAATAATAATAATAATAACTTGAATTTATATAGCGCCTTTCAAGAAACCCAAGGACGCTTTACAATAGAGAAAAAACTAATTGCCAAAAGCCTGAGTGAACAAATGTCTCTTCAGTGTAGGCTATTGTTGTACAGAGTTTGGATTGTAGACAGTTGATTGAGACATTGCGGTCTAAATATTATGCACATAATACGGTACAATCTACGATTGAAAGCGCTAGGCTTTTGAGCAAGTCAATGACTGATTTATTAATCTGATCAGGACATTACTGTGGGTGGTACAAGTACTACTCGCTTGACAGAAGTTCAAGTCAAACACAAACGGTAACAGTAAAATGGATTATGTGAAGTGGCTGTGAGGGTGCACTGAGTATACATACAAAGGAAATGATAACAGTGTGATAAAGGGAAAGCATTGTAAAATGCATTCGTAGAATTCCTCTAGGACTAGTCTATAGTAAATGTCAATATTTTGACTGTAAATATTCATTTCCTCGTATCCAGTGATCATGTCTGATCATGTCTGTCTGGTTATAACGGGGTCAAAGGTCGGGTGCTTCTGAAAGGTTACCGTTCATTCAATGGAACTGGGAAGTAGGTAAAAGGTATGTGGTTTGGGAGGAGGGGTCACTCCAATGATTGACCGATCTGTCAATAGATAAGCCAGCGCACACACACACACACACACACACACACACACACACACACACACACACACACACACACACACACACACACACACACACACACACACACACACACACACACACACACACACACACAGAGAGAGAGAGAGAAATGGAGAGATTGATTTTCTGTTGGGTTGTGACCCCACATTGGGACGTGTTTGTACATGCACACACGCACACACACACGCTAACTCACTCACTCAAATGAGCTCTAAAGAACCATAACAGTGTCCTCTCTGGTTTGCTATGTACAGTAGTAGTAGTATAATACAACTGTTTGTATACATAATCTGAAAAACACACAGTGCTCACCGTCTGAGTCTCGCACGCACGCACGCACGCACGCACGCACGCACACACGCACACACACACACTCCCATAAGGATGCATTAAGGGCTTTTCACATGTGAAGCAACTGACCCGCCTAGTAGTAAGTCATTTTCAATGAGAAGTGGGCATTCAGGCATAGGCACATTCCTATGAAATTGCATTGGAGCTCGACTAAGGCACATGCCCATGCACCTGTGTCAAGAGTTTGAGGAGTGCAGTGCGGCCCCACCGATCCAAGCCAGAACGCAGGCATCTTAAGTAGGTCATGGCAGTATTGATGTTTTAGCCGATGTTTCTGGATTAGGCGTTTTCCTTCCCGAACAAGGTCAGCTCGTGCTCTCTTTCTGCTTTTAGAATCTCTCATTTCCCTCTTTCTCTCTGCCAGTCGCTCCACCCCTTCATCTGTCACTGTTGGTGGTTATTTGAAAATGATATGTATATGTTTGACATTTGATATATTGGGCCCTGTACTCATTGACATTGTTGTTAGAACCAGTGTTTCTGCATTATTGACGGATTACATTATGCATCATGACCAGCCACCACAGTATGGGAAAACACTGAGAACATTTCTACTGATCTGAGTAAATTAGGCTGTGAGTGTGAACCCTTGTCCATGGAAGAGGTCAGCGACGGGTTAAAGCAGGAATTCTAAGCTCTGAGAAAATTGAGACCCGGATTAGGCAAATGAGGGTGAAACTCACCGTTAAGATGGTGAGAGTTTGATGTGATGTTATCACGTTACATACATAACATCACATCATGTTCTTACACTAGTAGTTCCTTACTGTCAACTTGCCAGAGTTGAGCTTGGACATTTGAAATGACTAATTTACATATTTAATTTGCTCGTTATGGTTTCACACTGTTCTCTTGGTTGCGTCTAGCCAGGGGGTGAGTTAACTCCCCTGGCTAGGGGGGTGAGTTAACTCCTTGGCCCGAAGGCCCTTTCAATGGCCTCAGTGCAATGTGGTGATGTCTTTGTTCTGAGTCTGACGGTGTTGGCTGAGTTGTTGGTGACAACGCTGACCTGCCCCAGCCAGGGGGTCTGCATAGGACCCCTCCCAGCCCAAGTCCTGTTACTGCTTGTAAGATACATTTAAGGGATTGTGTGTGGGAGGCTTTTATGGAAGGATGGGCTGAGTGAGAGGACACAATTTTAGCATTCATAGTTTCCTTGTCAAGCCTCTAAAACTGCATTTTGTGCCACCCTCTGTCTCCCTCAGTCTCTCGTCCATGCTCTCTCACTCATTAGTGGTGGCAAGTTTCTGGAAACCACAGTCTTGTTCTTGTTCATCATTATTCTATCATTTGGCTCGCTACTCCTCACACAATGTTTGTGGCACACACAGGAGTCATACTGTATGTCAAATCAACCGGCTTTGACCCTGAATGGTGTGCTTGGAATTTGCTAAATGATATGTTTCATAGTTTACATGCTATAAATGTATTAGTGAATTACATAATGTGATTCAGCTATTTTTCCTCTGGGAAACCTTAATTGGCTAATGTTGCCACACTTGGTGGTAGAAAGGTTCAACTTCACAGTCACAATCGCCTCATATAAGAACTATCGACTGAAGGTGGAAATGTACCCATTAAAGAGTAACACAATAGACGCTAGAAACAAGTCAAACAACGCAAAGACTAAATTTCCGCGCTGGTGCCCGTCGCACACAACATACCATCAGGGCTCCAGACTAACGTTTTCACAGGTGCCACCAACCTTTTCAGTTGGTAGTGCCAGTGCGCCACCACAAATTAGGTAGCACCATCTTTGTCTTTGTATAGCGTGGTATTAATTAATACATGACCTTATCACCGAGGCTATCTGCGTGAAAGGAGTTAACGGGCAATTATGGGCACTAGATTTTCCCGTAAACCTCAAGTTTAGCAGGCAAATACAGTAATATATGGTAATATACAGGTGTGATGGTACAATTCGGGAGTTTACCGGAGTTTGTTGGAAAGTTTAACGGGAGTTTCCTGTAATATACACATCCGTATTCCATGCTTTTTGCGCAGCTAGCAAATACCATACCACATGCCCATCGCTTGTTGTCTTGACGGAACATGATGTATTTTAGTAGCGACATTTGATCAAACTCAACGCAGCACCAAAAGCAACTGTATTACTACAGAAATATTATTCTTGGACCAGTTTCATCCAATTAGTTACAGTACATCTATCTACTGTATGAACATGCGAACAAGCATGCATGTTCCAATTTCCCTAACCGGCACCTATCGAGTTTCATTTCCTCCTTTGCGCTTCTGCCTGTTTGCACACTTTACTTCCCGTTTTATGACAATCACACGATCACTCATGCTTGCTCTCTGACTGTCACACTCACAGTCTCTCTCTCTCTCTCTCTCTCTCTCTCTCTCTCTCTCTCTGTCATACTGAATATACCAGTATTGCCTATTTATGTGCCAGGATCTTACTTTTATTTGTCTCATCTCATTGCTCCATCATGCAAATGCATTTTTCTCTTTAACTGACTTGTCTGCTCTCACCCCGTGTTACAGTCATGTGAACCCACATGTATGACTGTGGGTTCATTTTCTGTCTGTCTGTCTGTCTGTCTGTCTGTCAGTGAGGGCCTAGGCCTGTAAAAAAAAACACAATTTGTCACATTTTCTTTCACATGATGTATCACTCCTTTTCTTAGTATCACTCCCTTACTGTCACATTCAACCTTTGGAGCTCTGACTCTCACTCTCGTACTCGTCATTCACGTACACGCACGCACGCACGCACGCATACACACATATCCATATGCAGCTCTCAAACGTATTCAAGTACAGAGTGTCCGCCTGTCCGGTACATGAGCAATGAGCATACACACCAGGTCTCCTGGGCAGCCCTTCAAAGAAAGCACAGTAATCTCTCTCTCTTTCTCTCTCACTCCCACTATCAATCACACACACACACACACACACACACACACACACACACACACACACACACACACACACACACACACACACACACACACACACACACACACACACACACACACACACACACACAGTAGGGTGTACTTCAAAGAGTGTCCATCTAAATCTCTCTCTGTCTCTTTACACACACACACATACTGTACACACACACACACACACACACCGTGGGAGGAGAAACGCTGACCATGCACTTCTGAGCAGCTAAGTCTAGTAATCACATTAACATGCCTGGTTCTGGACTACTGTCTCCTGCCTGCTCTGAATACCCCCCCCCCCCCATCATGTCCGGTACATGACTGATCAGACGGTGTGGACCAGTGGTTCCCAAAGTGGGGTCTGGGGACCCCCAGGGGTCCTTGAGGGAGTTCCAAGGGGTCCCCAGCTAAATGATAGTTAGGACATAAATGGACCCTTATGGGTCTGTAACTCTGAGAGTGTACAAATGGAACCAAATGGACCCTTATGGGTGTGTAACTCAGTGTGTAGAAATGAGAACCAAAATGGACCCGATTTGTACACTCTCAGAGTTAAATTAACATTGATTTAACAATATAAATTGGGGGTCCCAGAGATAGAAATGCCATCAAATGGGGGTCCGTAGACTAATGCATGTCAAACTGGGGGTCCTTGGAAATTAAACGGGTTGAGAATCACTGCTAGAGCCATACAAATCTTCTCTTATGGGGTTCCCTGGCATATCTTTTCAAATGGGGGTCCGCGGGCTAATGACTGTCAATTTGGGGGTCCTTGACATGAAAAAGTTTGGGAACCACTGTACTGGGGTACATGACTATCAGACAGTGTATATGTATATTTGTGCCATCTGGGCACAAATCTCTCCAACCATTAAAATCAGTCGGTTCTGCTGTATATTCATGTTTTAGTTGCATACAGTAGTCACTCCACAGTAATAATAATATCTGCGATTCAGTATTTACAAATTTGATATTCATTTTAGCTGCCCCGTCCCCTTCCTATACAAACTAACTCTATTTGAACCATGATGATAGATTCATCGAAAACACCCATCCTTTTCTCTCCATTTCCCCATTTCCTTTCAAAGACTTCTAGCAGACGGCAGATAAATCACTTATGTTAGGAAATGTAAAGTGTACTGTATGTAACACATGGTAAAAGAGTAGGTCGCAGTGATGTTTTGACTTTGTACCAGAGAATAAATCCTCCTTGTTATGACGTATGTAAGCACACCACTTAGCACGGTGGTTAAGTCACTGAACTGAGTCCAAAACATAAGTGATATTTCCTTTTCATCTGTCACAGTCTGTGGTACAGGGGAACATTACCTGCAGTGCACACATAAAGAACTCGAATTGGATGAAATTCCTTGGATGAAAACATCAACTTTCAAAGCCAATTTGGACTACATAAGCATGCAAGTGCCTGAGATGTCTCCTCTCACTGGAAGGCATTAAGAGGTGCAGGCATGATGACTGTGTGAGTCTCCCAAGAGGTGATTCCATCCCCTGATGTTATAAAGTGTACAAGCAGATGGCCATTTACAAGGGCTTTTTTGTAGGTAAACGCGCTGCAGATCATAATTGGAAAGCCATGTGTGAAACTAGTACATTTTCTGTTCACCAACCCCACATAAAGTCGAGCCATTTATGTGGATAGACTCACAAATTAAAGAACGTGTGAAAGAGAAGACAGAGCGAATAAAGTGAAAGGTTTCGGAAGGGCTTTTTGCCCACAGTAGCGGATCGAGCGGGCCCCTAAGCCAGGGGTTCCCAAAGTGGGGTCCGCGGCGCATAGTCACAGCGTGCGTTCAGAGTGCGTTCAGTGTGCCTTATTTACGAACGACGGATTTTCGAACGACAACGCGCCGAGTGCACTGAATAAACGAACGACAAGAGAGCACACCAGTGCATTCAGGGCGCATTTCCGAACGCACCCTAAATGTAAGGTTGCAAATATGCTTATCGGTGTTGCGAGGATGAGGGGGTACCTGGAAAAAAACCTTCCCCCCCAAGGGGAACGTGGACCAAAAAGGTTTGGGAACCCCTGCGCTAAGCGACCCTCACATCTCAAGTTCGGGCCGCTGCATGGTCCTCACACCTACGTTGCACCACCGATCCAACCAATATTATATGTCTGAGTCATAGAGGCATGGGCACATCATCGTCATGTGATCATTGTGAAAGATCATAGTGTTGGGGGCTTTGTCTGTCTGTGTCCCTTGTGTGTTCACATGGCACATATCTGTATGTGTCTGTCTAGCTTTAAAACTCATGTGGCTTGTGAAAAAGTACAGGAAACATTGGAAAAAAACATCAGCACCAGTAGTCCGTTCCTGGTGTAAGACATTTTCAATTAGTGAAAATGTTGTTCTTTTTTCCCCCTGAATGTTCTTCTATGTATTTTTATTCCCAGAATAGGAATGCTAGTGTTCATTTGGTTAATTCATCTTTTAAAATGTTTTCTTTTGCTGTGTGGTGTCCAAGTGGCTGTACCAGTTACTTAGCGTCCCTGACTCCCTATCCCATATTGGCACCCACCACCCACCGTCATGTGGTGGAATTAAGCTTATGACCTGTGTGTGTCACATGGCATGTCCCTGCTGAGTGGCCCCTCCAGAGCCATAGAGTAAAGGGCCTTTCAAACATGAAGCGTGGAATGCAGGCGTTGTTGCCTGGATCAACACAGGTCTCCTCCAGGTCTGCTCAAGAGTGGCGCAAGAACGCAAGCGTAAAAAAGAAGCTAAACAGAATCCAGGTCTGGTGAGTCGCGGGTGTGTGCACGTAACTCACTGTTTGCAACTCACTGTTGCAAACAGTGAGTTACAACAGTGTGTGCAACTCACTGTTTGCAACTCCCTTAAGATAGAGTTACGACACCTTCGTTCACTTCATGGGGCCAGTCCAGTGGCTACATAGACTTCTATTGGCGAATAGTGACACCGGAAATGGGCTCGCGCGAGTACATGAACCACGTGACCGGTCAGTTTTCTGCCCCCTCAATGTCGTAACTCTGTCTTACTCTATGGCTCTGGGCCCCCTCCATGCTGTCCCACCACACTGTTAACCTTGCGTAACCAGACTTTCCACACAGAATAAAACCTTGTTTTCATTCCAAACTGACGAGTGTGATCTGGATCTAGGCCCTGCACGCCTACTGTACTCTAGCATTCCATCAAGTGGTTTCCAGTAGTGGTTTCCTTTCCGGCTGGCACGGCATTGTTGTTGTAGCATGTTTTACCAATCGATTATAATACCAGACGAAACGATTATACCAAACTAAACATGTCATTATGCCCCGGCCAAGGGGTTTCCGCTGTGGTTTCTGCCCATCTGATGACACAGTAACATCCGCACTAGACTATAGACCGGGTCGGAATTCTGCTAAAAACAAGTTGATCCCAGTCTGCTCCACTGTTCTCTCTCTCTCTCTCTCTCTCTCTCTCTCTCTGTGTAAAGCAGAGATAATTACTCCTTAAGACAATACTTGGGAAATAACTCATTAACATGTAGTGCATAACACACAAATGAGTTTTCAGAGAAATGCAGGTCGTCTTTTGTTCCACTATATGGAAGGCACTTAATGTATGAGGCTAGGGGCCTCTGGTGAGGGAGTTGAATTAAGCATGGGAGTGTCCATTCAGCATCTTGTTAAAGGGATTAACGTCTTGGCTTGGTTTTAGGTTCTGCAGTATTGCTTTGGCTCTGGCTAGGTTTTTGGCTCTGGCGTGTGGTTCTTTCTGCTGTTATGGTATTTGGGGCTGGGTTGTAATAGAATGGCTGTTTGCCGCAGCTTTCTTGGAGAGGAAAACATCCTGGGAGATGGACTGGTTTCCAGTTCCCATGCGAGGTGGTGGTGGTGGTGGTGGTGGGGGGTGTAGGGGGGGTGGAGAGAGTTAATGAGAGGGATTAGGGAGAAAGGGAAAAAGAGGGCGAAGGAAGTTCGGGAGCAAAAACAGATAGTTGTAATAATTAGAGCAAAGAGAGAGAGGGAAACGAGTCGGAGAGAGAGAGAGAAAGTTAGGGGTAATTGAGAGAGAGAATGATGCGTGATATGAAAGAAAGAATGATGGAGAGGGAGAGGTATGGAGAGTGAAGAGATTGGTATAAGAGAGACTGAAAGCTAGAGAGAGAGAGGGGGAAGTTAAGGAAAGACGGATATTGAGAAAGATCAGTTAAAGAGCTGAAACAGTGAGAGAACAGATTCTCCTGGTCACACTAAGTCAGTAGCCCCAGGCTGTGTCCCACACAGTGTTCCTTATACATCGCACTGAGATTGGCTCATAGAAGTTCTACTGACCTTTTACATGTACTATCACTGTCACACAAAGAAAGTCTTTCACACACACGCACACACACGCACGCACACGCACGCACACACAAATGCATGCATGCACACGCACACACACACACACATGCGCACACACACCGCACGCACGCACGCACGCACGCACCAACGACACACAGTGTGTGGAGACAGCCTGAGCCACAGTCTCTGGATGAGAGAGAGAGAGAGGGGGGGGGGGGGGGGGGGTAATGAAGCTTGATAATAAACAGCTACTCTTTTTCTCTCAGGCTCCTATCTCTCTCTCTCTCTGTCTCTCTCTCTCTCTCTCTCTCTCTCATCCTGTATCAACGCTCCTTTCTGAATACATTGAGGCTAATGGTCTTCCCGTGATGATTGGAGCTTTTAGCCGTCTCCAGAATGCTTTGTGTTGTACGAATAAACTACAGAAAGGGTTCGGCACTACAGAGACATTTAGTGCATCTACACTCCCATTGCATGTGTGTGTGTGTGTGTGTGTGTGTGTGTGTGTGTGTGTGTGTGTGTGTGTGTGTGTGTGTGTGTGTGTGTGTGTGTGTGTGTGTGTGTGTGTGTGTGTGTGTGTGTGTGTGTGTGTGTGTGTGTGTGTGTGTGTGTGTGTGTGTGTGTGTGTGTGTGTGTGTGTGTGTGTGTGTGCTGAGGAGTGTGTGCTGAGGAGTGGGAGTGTTGAAGTGCTGTACATCCACCACTGCACAGTAACATCCTCACCGTTCACTTAAATGAGAGAGTGCCCCAAGTGGGTTAATTTGGGCCAATTGTTACATGAACACAAACATGTAACAGTTAAATGATCACTGAATATTTTACCTTGTTGATTTAAGCAATATTACACGAGAGGGTGTGGTTTAACGTGATTATTGCCACGACAGTGATGCGGTCAGGAACGAGACGTAGTCGAGTTCCGCAAGCATCACTGAAGTATTGATAGTAATCTCACAGAGAGTGTTGGATGGGTTTTGCTCGGACCAAAGGCAACACTGCAAGGGCTGCATTTTGTGGCTTTTAAATGTCAAAGATAATAACGTAGCGTTTTAGGTTTCATATGAGCAAAAGGAATTTGCACCTGCAAATGGTTGGAAATCACTGAGTAACTATGGAGAACGTGTGTAGGAACTGTAAAAGTGTTGGAACTGTAAAATTTGTCAATTACGGTATACAATATGTAGAAAATAATATCTATCTATATCTATATCTATATATATATATATACACATTTGTTTAACCCATTTAGACCTGACCTTGATTCTACAAAATGTCTTCTAAATCATGACAGTTTTCTGAAAATCCTATATATGTTTCTATGCCAGTGGTGCTCAGCCTTTTCCATGTCAAGGACCAGCAGAATTATCTGTGTTTGGCCACAGACCCTCATCTGAAAATATGTAGTTCCAGGGACCTCCCCGGAAGCAAAGATTTGATTTAAAAAGTAAAAACATTCGCTCTGAAAGAATATATATTCAATGATTTGCGCCACATTTTCACGATTTTTCTAAAAATAGCAGATCTACAAGCTTGTAGCGCGGCAACATAATGCTTAAAACACCAAAAGGGGTTCCCGTACAGAATGTATTTGCATGTCCTTCCCTCTCTCTACTGTCATGTGATGTCTAAATAGTAACAACATAAATGAAAACATTTGGTACCACTGATGTCACATGTCAGTTCTGAAGGGGTCTGCTATACAGTAGCTGATATCAGCAAGGGTCTGATTAGTAATCTCACAGACAGAGTGTTTAGCTTGGACCACCATATGTGAAGGCAACACGGCAATGGCTGCATTAGTGTGGCATTTAAATGTCAACATAAATTGCACCTGTAAATGGTTGGGAATCACTGGACTTGTAGGACCGTATAGCAGCAAGCAATAGTATAAATCACACAACTTCCTGTGCTTTTGTCAAGCCAGGACATAAACGTCAGTTATTACTTATTATTATTATGCATTCTTAGTTTCACTTTCACCACTCCTCCCCTTGGTTTCAGTAGACTAACATCTATGCTTAATACTACCCCATTTTGACCTGGGAACGATTCTACAAATGCTTTCTAAATTTATGTCAGTCGTTCTCAAACATTTTCATGTCAAGGACCCCTAAGATTATATGTAATTGGCCGCCGACCCCCATATATTGTTTGTAACAAATACTGTACACTTTTAAAAAAAAGTCTTCCTCCTTATATAACAATAACACCTGATGATCATGTTTTAGGGTTTAGGCGTTTTTGGGATTTTTAGCTGCGTTTTTCCGTCGGTTTTCCAAAAAATGTGTCCAGTGTAACCACCTTTATGCTGTATTGTGTTGTGTAATATTCAGATGTTGGACTTATTGTTTCATTGTTATAAAAATGCATATGTTTGCTCCATGATGTATCCGTTCTCCTATCCTCAGACGTGCTTCGAAGGCTGCATGTTTTCTTTCTGTATTTTGATGCATTTCCTCTCAGACTGTTCCTGGTTACTGGGCTGTGAAAACAGGGGTGTGGTGGAATTGATGCATGGATAAACAGATGGATGTTATTCTACATCTCTGGCTATGCACAGGATGTTATATTAATAATACAACATCCTGTGCATCCTGTGCAAAATAATAAGTTGCTTTGATTTTATTTTATTTATTTAGAAAAGCAATCATAATAAAACATTATAATCAGCGATTCAAGGATTTCACAGTAAAGTCCGAAGACTTATTTCCACTGTCCTCTCACACTGAACGGAACAATACTTTCAAATTCATCACATGGCCTCCCCCCTACTCGTCTCTAGCGTAGGGAAGGAATCAGTTGGTGTCCCAGTGACCTTCTAAATCCTGGGTCAAGTGTTTCGGGAGGCCAGACCACTGACCAAACAGGTGGCTTTCAAAAGTGTGTGGGCCCGGCCTGACGGGAGACATGTGCTTTTGAGGAGTGCACTTTTCTAGTATTCTTAATTTAGCCCACTGAGTACGACATACTACTGTATACTTTACATTACTGTCAAACCATTTTCCAAACTACAGTATGCCATGGTTTGTTTGGTTTTTCGAGGAAGCCAATTTCAGTACGGTATGAAAATAAACGTGCAGAGACATGAGATAAGTAATAGGTAATCCATCATTACCTACATCATTAATCCATTGAGACCTGGAACGCATCCATGTCACGTTAGCGTTTAACCACATTAACCATTAACCCATTTTGGGGCGGGAACCCGTTTTGGTGTTTTAAACATTGTTATAATTTAGCTATTGAAAAATAGCAGATCTACAAGCTCATAGCGCGCCACCGAGTGGCGCGCTATGAACTTGTAGGTCTGCTATTTTTGAAAAATCGTTAAAATGTGCCTCAATTCTTTCCGAAAATTGTCATGATTTAGAAAACTTTTTTTTTTTTTAAATTTCGACGTCAGGCCTGAATGGGTTAAAAGATGTATTTTTGGGGCTTTTTATGCCTTTATTGATAGTGAAGTGAAGTAGACAGGGAACGGGGAGAGAGATGTGGAGTGACACGTCGGGATCGAGACTTGATCCAGTGACGCGCTGTGCTGTCAGGCTACATTTGGCCGGTAATCCATCATTATTATATTACATTTGTGTAAGCATTTTATTGCTTTTTAAAACACAGATTGATTTGAGAAGTCTAGACGAAAATAGTCCCTGGAGAAAAGATTTATTTATGAACACAAGTGTCCGTGATTCATATCCATTACATCCATGTCTGTGCAATGATGTTTATTGAGTTATTGACTCAGTTATTAAGGCACGACTGTTAGTAATGTTTTAATACAGGTAACAAATCTAAAAATATAACTTTAATGGGAAAATGGCCTGTGTTTATGTACAATATACAGTATGGTCAAAGATTCACATCTGAATCATTTCTTTGCTTGATGAAGACCTAAACGGTGGAAACAATGCAGCTTTTTTGCCAATGAAATAAAGAAAGTCTACCATGGAGTTCTAAAAACAAGTGTGCAGATGTTCCTTCTTTCTCTTTAAAACACAATCAGCGCCGGGATTTCTTTCAAAATAGAAGCTCGGGGTGCCGGGAAGATATGGCCGCTTTTACTCTGTAAGCCCCAGCTTCATATGTTGAAGTCAGAAATGAAGAGCTTAGTATATCCATCTGGTCAAAACCAGGGAGATCTCCTTAGATTACGCGCGCCGGTAAACAGGGAAGTGAACGGCAACGCGCATGCGCAAAAGAGCAAGGAGCATGGTGCAGAAGGAGAGGCCAAATTTTAAAAAAATCACACCCGTGTGAACTGAGTGGTGCAACTCCCCTCTCCCCCTGCCTCTCTTTCTCTTTGTAATTAGCACTGCAGGCAACAGTGCAACACTATCTCTCTCTCTCTGTTTCTGGCACAACAGCGCCACTTTTGCCCCTACTGGTACTCTAAACATAGGTTAGGACATATAGTCACATAGGTAGGTTAGGACACTGCTGTTCCTTGGAGTGGTTGCACCCCTCAAAAAGAAAGAATCAGAATATTTTTCTCTCGTTTGATATCAATGAAAATGCGCTAGGACGTCCTAGCAACCCGTCGGTTGGATTAGTTATGACGTTCCCACACGTCGTACGGTCTAAATAGGCTAATGGGCGGTAGAGCTATGTGTGTGGCCGTGTACAGTCATGTGTGTACAGGGAGTAGAGGAGAGGGTTCAGCACACAGCCCTGGGGGGGAGAACATGATGACACACATGATGACGTTTAATACACACATAGAGAAATATATACAGAAGTGGACAGTGGACACATGACGTCACCAGAGGATATGAAAACAAGGAAGAAAGAACAGGAACGGAACATGCGTCTCGTGTCATTGTGCACACACTGCCGTCAGTTTCTGATAAGATGGTCATCGTATCACGGGTATCAATGTGCTAATGTAGAGGAGTTATTCACCACTGGGTCAGACAGCTAAAGGTCATGATAAATCATGACAGTAAGTACTTGGATTAAAGACCTAATGAAATGAAAAATATGTTTTTCACACTTTTAGACCATATCCGTGGTCATCATATGGGCATACCTTACAATGGATGGAAAAAAAGGGGAACATTTTCATTTTTGTGTACTTTTATATCAAAAGTCAATAAAAAATCTAAATTGAATGACTTCCTTTGAACGGAAATGTACTGTGTGATGACGTGTCGAGGCTCACATGCATATTAAAGGGTCTTGATTAAATTCACCCGTTTGATTCCCATTGCTGCGTCGTCCTCCAAACACAGCTGGTTTTGATTACAGAAATACTCTGTTTTTAATCTCATTCAAGATGACATCCAGACAGTGTATTACTCGGTTTAAACTTAATCAAAATATTTAGCACGCTTGGCCTGGGCCATGGCTCAGTGGTCCAGGCACCTTGGCTGGTAATCCAGTCTGGCAGTGTGCCGCGGGTTCGACTCCCGATCCCGACGGCCTTTACTGCATGTCTTCCCCCCATCTCTCTCCCCATTTCCTGTCAGCCCTACTGTCTGTCCCTCCATTAAAAAAAATAAAAAAAATAAAGGTGAAAGCCACAAAAAAAACCATAACAAAAAAAATATATATATATATATATATATATTTAGCACGCTAAAATATGTACCTGAAAACATTATAGGTTAGAATTAAGCCATAAGCGTTGCTGCCTGTTGCAGATTGATTTTAAACAAAGTCAGACAGAGCACACGCAACAGAGCAACGTCCCATAGCCTGGAGGGATGCGACGTTCTGATTGGTTAAAAAAAACGCACATCTGGCCTGGGCGGTTAGCTCAACCGTCTGGACACCTATAGGCTGCCAAGCCAGCCGGACGGCACGCCGCGGGTTCGACTCCCGAGCCCTTTGCCGCGTGTCACTCCCCATCTCTCTCTCTCCCCCTTTCCTGTCTGTCTACTGTTCACTGTCAATAAAGGCATGAAAAGCCCCCAAAAAACGTCCCGTTTTTAACGTTCTCCATTATCTCTCTCCTCCAGGGCTCTGGTCTACGTGGCCCACGGGGCAGGAGAGCATTGTGGACCGTATGATGAGATCGCACAGAGGCTGACGGAACAGTCACTGTTTGTGTTCGCACACGACCATGGTGAGTGACACGCACGCACGCACACACACACACTGTACACGCATGCATGTGCACGCACTGACACACAATAATGCGCACACGCACACACAATAATGCGCACACACACACAAACACACGCACACACACTCAAAGCAGACTCGAAAGAGAAGAAAACTATGCAAAAATATGCAAAACACAGGAAAAGGACGTGGAGTTTCAGACACACTCGCACAACACCGTCCAAGCACTATGATGGCAGTGCTTCACAACACCGTCCAAGCACTATGATGGCAGTGCTTCACAACACCGTCCAAGCACTATGATGGCAGTGCTTCACAACACCGTCCAAGCACTATGATGGCAGTGCTTCACAACACCGTCCAAGCACTATGATGGCAGTGCTTCACAACACCGTCCAAGCACTATGATGGCAGTGCTTCACAACACCGTCCAAGCACTATGATGGCAGTGCTTCACAACACCGTCCAAGCACTATGATGGCAGTGCTTCACAACACCGTCCAAGCACTATGATGGCAGTGCTTCACAACACCGTCCAAGCACTATGATGGCAGTGCTTCACAACACCGTCCAGGCACTATGATGGCAGTGCTTCACAACACCGTCCAAGCACTATGATGGCAGTGCTTCACAACACCGTCCAAGCACTATGATGGCAGTGCTTCACAACACCGACCAAGCACTATGATGGCAGTGCTTCACAACACCGTCCAAGCACTATGATGGCAGTGCTTCACAAGACCGTCCAAGCACTATGATGGCAGTGCTTCACAACACCGTCCAGGCACTATGATGGCAGTGCTTCACAACACCGTCCAAGCACTATGATGGCAGTGCTTCAAAGAGAGCAGCAGCAGCAGCATTTTTTTCATTTCACTGTTCTCTGTTGTAAAGCTTTATGCCTTATTTATAGTGGAACAACTAAGCCTACTTCGGAAAATTAATTGCAGTAGGTAAAATAACTGCTCTCTTGTTCTTCGTGTGTGTGTGTGTGTGTGTGTGTGTGTGTGTGTGTGTGTGTGCGTGTGCGTGTGCGTGTGCGTGTGCGTGTGCGTGTGCGTGTGCGTGTGCGTGTGCGTGTGTGTGTGTGTGTGTGTGTGTGTGTGTGTAATTATGATGTGAATACCAGTGGAGCACTGTTGGGAGTAGAAGACCCTAGTTAATATCTGTGGGCCATAAATTATTGACAAAGCTTTTTAAAACTTAAACGATAACACAGCTTCTTAAAAAAAAATAAAGCATTTTAATTGAAGCACATAAAGAACTTCTCAAAAGTAGATTGTAATTTTTACTCACACAATATATATCTTTCAGTTCACACAACTATTTTTAAAGTGTGAATGATATATGTATTTGTACTGTACAGCCCTGGTATGTGTGTGCGACACGCACGTGCACGCACACATGTAATGCATCCACATGGCAATCTTCTCTCTTGTTTTAGTGGAGGAGCTTGGGTTCAAACAATGGCAAGGGGTGACAAGATCTATACTTTTGTTCCCATTTCACTGAAAGTCAAACTTGACACTCACAGAGGGGTTCTGAAACACAACCTTCTTGAGAACCCACCGGACTGGTTTGGTATAGAAATATTAAGACGGCCACGGTTCACACTCAAAAGCCATACATCCACACCTTCCTGTTCCTATAACAAAGACGACAGTTAATCTAGAAGCGTTTAGCTGCCAACAGTGGAAGAGTATGGATTTCCTGGACACCTCCCAGGGGTTAAATGCTGCGCCAGCCGTTGAATGGAAATGATTGTTCATCATGCCCCACAGAGAACAGAGGGGGCATGGAAGAGAAACAAATTATGAGGCGGATTTCATATTGGATGCAATGGCATTTTCAGTGACGGGGGCTGATGACTCGTTGAGCCTGGCTGTGTTTGTGACTCTGCAAATGTCACCATGGAAAACTAGAACGCCTCCTGTCTGTCTGTCTGTCTGTCTGTCTGTCTGTCTGTCTGTCTGCATGAAAATATTTTCAGCAAGTGTAAAAACGCCATCGGCATCAAGGCCCGCCAAAATACATTTTAGTCGACTAAATCAACTGTAGATTCAGTCGACTAAAATCTTATGATATTTAGTCGACTAAAACTAGAGTAACACTAAGACATTCCAGGTGACTAAATGAAAACTATTCAAAAGACTTTGACTAAAAGTTAAATCAAAATTTGCTGCCAAAAACAACACTGACTTCCTTTCTCTCTCTCTCCTGTCTGTCTTTCATTGTCTGTCTCCTCTCTCTCTCTCTGCTCACTTTCATATTGTTTTATCAGCAGCGTACAGTAGCAGTAGCTGGTACTTCTGTCACTCAGTCTCTGTTTTACCTCCCAAATTGGTTTAGACAAGAATGTGAACATAACATTTGGACACCTGCCAAAATGGATGCTAGAGAAACTCATTCGCCAGCCTCTACTCTGTCTGCAACGTCCTACCCTGCTGCTATACACCACAATGCAGCACGGTACTGTATCTTGGATTATTGAAATCTTATTAACATTTTATAATGCATTTGACAGCTCAAGTATTGTTGTGCTGTGCAGAATCTCAGGCTTATAGAAAGCTTACATTTTATTGAAACAGAATAACGCAGAGAGAGAGAAAGAAATCACAGTTGGCTCAGGGGTATAGAGTGGCCGGTATAGAGCGGCCGGATGGGAACCGCGAGGTTCCCAGTTCGATCCCTGTGGGCTCCCCCAGGGTTGGTGTCGAAGTGTCCTCGAGCAAGACTCTGAACCCCTAATTGTTCCCGATGTGCTGGTCGGCGCCTTGCATGGTTTCCTCCGCCATCGGTGTGTGAATGTGTGTCTGAATGGGTGGATATGATGCCCAATCTACCGTATGCAAAGTGCTTTGGATAAAAGCGCTATATAAATGCACCATTTACCATTCGTCACTACACTTTTGCATTCAGTAGTTAAAAGGAAGGTGTGGGTTCAGAGTGGCGTTCCGACGCGATTCCGACTACATGGCTTCCGCGTGCGGTTAGGGTTACTAATGCGGGTGAGTGTTGTTTTTGGCAGCAAATTTTGATTTTAGTTTTAGTCACATTTTAGTCTAGTCTTGTTTTTAGTCTAGTCTAGTTTTAGTCGACTAAATATAAGATTCTGCTCGACTACAAAAATACAGTTGATTTAGTCGACTAAAATGTATTTTGGCGGGCCTTGATGCCGTCGTAATGACTGTTTTTACACTTGCTGAAAATAGCAGATCTACAAGCTCACAACGCGTCGCAGCGCGATGCGTTGTGAGCTTGTAGATCATGCAACCAAGTGTAAAATGACTTATACTGGATCTCTTGTCCACTAGTCCCTTACTCCCTTCCTAACATTTTAGTCTAGTTTTTATTTGTTGACGAAATTGTCAATATATTTAGTCTTGGTTTTAGTCATCATAGCTTAGTTTTCATGTAGTTTCCGTTTAGTTTTCGTCCGTGGAAAAAGGTAGTCGACGAACATTTTTCGTCTTAGTTTTAGTCGACGAAATCAACACTGATTTGCGGGCGAGTCGGAATGGCAGTGCGTCGGAATAGAGGGCTTCGGAATAGAGGGCTTCGGAATGCCGACGTGTAACCAGAGGTAGAGTAAGTGATATTATTTGGTGAAAAGAAAAGGTTAGCTTTTATATTCATTGCCATATTCATTAATACACTGCCAAGAACGGCTCTGCGATTATCAATGGTCGGGGCTGGGGTGGTGCGATCGAGATAAATATTCTGTGACCACGTAAAAGGTAATGAAATATTTTAAAAAAAAGCTGGCACTGGGTGGTAATTTTGATTTATTTATGAGCTGGCAGTGAATGAATTAATGTGTGGTCTTCAGCTCTTTAATAAACAGAAAATCAATTTTCAGCTGGGTTGTTGCCAGAGAGAGTACCCATTTATCGGATTCAATTTGATAATGTTGCATAATGTCTGTTTATTTCTTTGTGTCATCATTGCAGTTGTTTATCCCATTCCCTGAACGAGTTCTCTCTCCTGATTGGATAAAATTGTATCCTATTCTATTTATAGTGACTCATAGGAATAGACTATGTGACAACCAGGTATAGTCTGGTGACCACCAGAGAGACAGGTGACAGCCGGAATGTAGACGGCACCCGGGTGAGCAGTATGGGTTAGCTCCCCAGCCTGTGTCCTCCGTGAGGAGGAAGCCCAACAAACCTTGGTGAGGCCTTTAGGAGGGCCATTATAGTCCACCACTCCTGAATGAAGTGCCTGGTGCTGGGAGTCTGGTGCAACGCACAGGTCCTGGGCCTGGTGAGAGCAGGAGTGGACCTGGTGAGACGTAGGAGGGGCCCGGTCAGGAGTCAACCCACAGAGCCTAGTCCTTCCGCGCACCAGATTTTGGTTCTCCCAGTACCGGCAGAGTAGTTCCGGAGCAACGGATTGTGTGGCCTTGCTCATTCCCTGATGGACTGATCAAGGGTAGCTACTGGGACGTAAGTCGGGATTTGATCAACCCCGGCTGGGTCGCCTGAGTAAGGGGTATGATGTTGGAAGACCCGAAACCCCGTTGACCTCAGGAAACATCACTGAAGATACGTCCCAGGTGCATCCATGCGATGTATTTTTATCCCAATCTGGAAATGCGTTTAGTGTTTTCTAAGCTGGAGAGACAGGAGAAAGAACCCTGTTACTTAAACACGCAATGATTACTATCAGAATATAGAGCTATTTAACCCTTATTTTAACCTACTAGAGAGGTGCCCGTGGGGCCTCCACAAACATACCCAGATATTATGTCTGTGTCCCTTCATCATCATTAGGCAATTTCTTTTAAACATGCTTTTTTTACAAAGAATTTTAGATTTTCATTATCGTGAGAACGATGGCTTCCATTTTTGCATTGCAACTTTTCATGACTAGAAAGCCTGCTATTTCTATTACTGTAGCTTGTATTCCCCATCGATGATGTCACTGGAGGACGGTTTCTAAACTGTCCACAGCCCTCCTATGAGACACAGACCGAGTAGAAAAAAATTGCGCCATTTTTTTCATGATTATTAGTGAGGACCTATTATATGAAGATAGGTTGAAAAGTGGTCCTTTAATTAATGGAAAACTGCTTATGATTCAACCTGTTAATGACGTTTGCCTACAGATAAAAAGCCCAAAGAAAGTTTAATTACGTGGTGAATTCAATAAGGTTTTCATTAAGGTTGTTATGGAAGTAGAGAGTGGAGATAGGGCTTGCGGAGGTTTAACTAGGTACACGTTGTGTGTGTGTGTGTGTGTGTGTGTGTGTGTGTGTGTGTGTGTGTGTGTGTGTGTGTGTGTGTGTGTGTGTGTGTGTGTGTGTGTGTGTGTGTGTGTGTGATAGATATACTGTACAACAGCGCGCGCACGCTGTTGTACAGTATATCCCTCG
>NC_136807.1:35267309-35365421 GCF_951216825.1 Electrona antarctica
GTACGATCATACTTGTGAGATATGGGGGGGCCATGCCTTTGGTTGCTTTGAATGCCAGCATCAGAGTTTTGTATTCTGTGCGGGCAGCGACCGGGAGCCAATGGAGCGAGCGGAGAAGGGGGGAGACGTGTGAGAATTTTGGCTGGTTGAAGACCAAGCGTGCTGCGGCATTTTGGATCAGTTGGAGGGGCTTAAGTGCACATGCCGGTAGGCCAGTAAGGAGGGAGTTGCAATAGTCAAGTTTTGACAAGACTGTTGTCTGGATTAGGAGCTGGGCTGACTCCTGGGTGAGGAACGGTCTAATTCGTCGTATGTTGTAGAGTGTAAACCTACAGGATCTAGTGACAGCTGTGATGTGTGTTTTGAACGAGAGCTGACTGTCCAGGACAACACCAAGGTTCCTGGCTGTCGGGACAGACTTTACCAGGGCGTTGTCTACGGAGATAGTTAGCTCCCGCATAGGGCAGGACTTAGCTGGGAAGAACAGAAGCTCAGTCTTGTCTGGGTTCAGCTTGAGGTGGTTGGAAGACATCCACTGTGAGATGTCAGCCAGGCATGCAGTGATGCGCTCTTCTACCTGGGTGGCAGAGGGGGGGAAGGATAGAAACAGTTGTGTGTCATCGGCATAGCAGTGATAGGATATATTGTGAGCAGAGATGATGGTGCCAAGGGATTTAGTGTACAGTGAGAAGAGGAGGGGACCAAGTACAGATCCCTGTGGGACCCCAGTTTGGAGGGTGATAGCAAACCTTTCCAAGAAACCTGGTAAGTCCGGTCAGAGAGGTAGGAGGAGAACCACTTCAGCGCCGTCCCGCCTATGCCTAGATCAGCTAGGGTGCCTAGGAGCAGCTGGTGGTTCACTGTGTCAAATGCCGCCGATAGGTCTAGGAGAATCAGGACTGCAGAGTGGGAAGCAGCCTGGGCAGCATGTAGTGCTTCTGTGACTGCGAGGAGTGCAGTTTCCGTGGAGTGTGCCTTCTTGAATCCTGACTGGTTGGGATCCAGCAGGTTGTTCTCTGAGAGATGGAGAGAAAGCTGGTTAGAGACAACACGTTCAAGGGTTTTGGAAAGAAAGGAAAGGAGTGATACCGGTCTGTAGTTCTTGACATCTGAGGGGTCAAGAGTTGGTTTTTTGAGGAGTGGTGATACCCTGGCTGACTTGAAGGCAGATGGGACGCAGCCTGAGGTTACTGAGGTGTTGATAATGGAAGTGATGAAGGGGAGCAAGTCAGGTGCGATGGTCTGGAAGATTGGAGACGGGGCGGGGTCGAGAGGACAGGTGGTAGGTCTAGTGGATGTGACTAGTTTCAGGACCTCATCTGGGGATAGAGGAGAGAAGGAGGACATGCATGGTATGTTATGGTTAGCATTGGTTGAGTCGAGTGCTTCTTTATGGGGGAGGGGGGTAAAGGAGCTACTGATATCATCAACCTTCTTTTCGAAGTAGTTGGCAAAGGCCTCCGCGGTGAGGGATGAGGGTTGAGTGGGGGGAGGGGGTTTAAGGAGGGAGGAGAAAGTGGAGAAGAGTTTCCTTGGGTTAGAAGTGCAGGATTGGATTTTGGTGTGGTAGAAGGAGGTTTTAGCGGTGGTTAGTGAGAGGGAGAAGGCAGAGAGGAGTGAATGAAAGTGGTAATCTGTACACTCTTTATCTCAGGGACCGTACGGATGTAATCTGTACACTCTTTATCTCTGGGGCCGTACGGATGTAATCTGTACACTCTTTATCTCTGGGGCCGTACGGATGTAATCTGTACACTCTTTATCTCTGGGGCCGTACGGATGTAATCTGTACACTCTTTATCTCTGGGACCGTACGGATGTAATCTGTACACTCTTTATCTCTGGGGCCGTACGGATGTAATCTGTACACTCTTTATCTCTGGGACCGTACGGATGTAATCTGTACACTCTTTTATCTCTGGGACCGTACGGATGTAATCTGTACATTCTTTTAGGGTTAAATGAACACCGTGGATTTCATACCTCCATCCTGTGTAATAATACAGTGAAGAAGAGAGGTTCAGTTTACAGTTAACATACAGTATTTAATATTTATCGGTGTTGAGAGAGTATAGAAACTCTGTTATATAAACAGAGCAACTAACTTTAATTCAATTACGTTTGAATGAATTGCTGCTACTTGTCGCAAATGTTTTTTTTATATGTGAATGCACAAACATTGAAATAGGCCTACTGCGGTCAACTTTCAAAAGCATAAAGCTAACGTCTCCTATATGTATGGATATGAAAAATATATAGTTTCACAAGATAGTATTACCCAAAGTGTTAATGTAACACAGCTCTGTTTACACCTTTATGTAATTCCTATTTATATTCAACATTTATTTGTAAATGCATAGTTTTATTTTTATTGTCTTGTTCCACTTTTGCTTTGGCAACGTAAACATACATTTTCTCATGCCAATAAAGCTCCTTTGAATTGAATTGAAATTCAATTGAACTGAGTAGAAATAGTGCCAAATGGATCCGTAAGCGAATGCGACACAGTGTAGCTTTTTAGATTTTACTGTACTTTCTTTTTTTTACTTGCACAGGTGGACAAGTATATCCAATGAAACCAGTTGATGATGAAGGTCCTCAAGACCATTTAGACCTGAGGACTTCTAAATCATGACAGTTTTCTGAAAAACCTCATGTTTCTGTCAGTGGTTCTCAAACTATTTCATGTCAAGGAAGGATGTAATTGGCTGCCGACCCCCATCTGAAAATATGTTGTTCCAGGGACACCCCTAGAAGCAAAGATTTGAGTTAAAAACGTTCGCTCTGAAAGAATATATATTCAAAGGTTTGCGCCACATTTTCACGTTTTTTCAAAAATAGCACATCTACAAGCTCATAGCGTGGCACTCGGTGCCGCGCTACGAGCTTGTAGATCTGCTATTTTTCAATAGCTAAATTATAACATAATGCTTAAAACACCAAAAGGGGTTCACGTCCAGAATGGGTTAAGACCAGAGTGTTTTACATCACATTAGGGTGCCTTTCATTGATTGCAGAGTAAAAGAGATAGCATGCAGGTGTTTTTAATCAAATGAATGAATGAAAGGCACACAAAGGCATCAGGCGGCATTCAACAATAAAGCCTGCACCTTCTCAAGCAGGACAGTATGATTTAGCATTCATGGCAAATTGAGCTGCCTTTAGCACGGTTTCTGTCTGTCAGAGAGGATTGCAGCTAGGGCTTCACTGCCCACATATTATTGTACTTAAAATGAACAAGCTGTGTGTGGGTGTGTGTGAGTGTGTCTTTGCTTACATACAACATACTGCCTGCATAAAAACACAGCCAAACATTTACACTGTACTCCCAGACACGGGTTAGAGAAAAGTCTCACTCTGTAAACAAGCAGCCCGGACAGACTGGATCACACTTACACTGCTGCCCACGCCCACTTCTCCTAATTCTTCTCCAAATGTGTCTTGCTTGCTTGATATCATCTTTTTGTGGCTAAAATTCACACAAAGATCGCAAGTTATTAAAGCTGCTAAAAGCAATAATCTTCTAATGGGGGTCCACGGGCTAATTAGTGTCAATTTGGGGGTCCTTGACATGAAAAGGTTTGGGAACCACTGGTATGGAGCAGGCATTACACGGCCCTTTGGCTGACTCTGACCAGGTTACTGGTCATTACACGGCCCTTTGGCTGACTGACCAGGTTACTGGTCATTACACGGCCCTTTGGCTGACTCTGACCAGGTTACTGGTCATTACACGGCCCTTTGGCTGACTCTGACCAGGTTACTGGTCATTACACGGCCCTTTGGCTGACTCTGACCAGGTTACTGGTCATTACACGGCCCTTTGGCTGACTCTGACCAGGTTACTGGTCATTACACAGCCCTTTGGCTGACTCTGACCAGGTTACTGGTCATTACACGGCCCTTTTGGCTGACTCTGACCAGGTTACTGGTCATTACACGGCCCTTTGGCCGACTCTGACCAGGTTACTGGTCATTACACGGCCCTTTGGCTGACTCTGACCAGGTTACTGGTCATTACACGGCCCTTTGGCTGACTCTGACCAGGTTACTGGTCATTACACGGCCCTTTGGCTGACTCTGACCAGGTTACTGGTCATTACACGGCCCTTTGGCTGACTCTGACCAGGTTACTGGTCATTACACGGCCCTTTGGCTGACTCTGACCAGGTTACTGGTCATTACACGGCCCTTTGGCTGACTCTGACCAGGTTACTTGGAAATGAGAAAATATAACTTAATACTTTCTAATTTTACCTTATGCGTGGACTAAAATGGCATTGCTTATATATAGAAGCCTGTTTATTCACGTACACACAATCTGTTTTCCTGCCGTGAATTGCGTATGATTGACCCGTTACTTTCCTTGTCACCCCCCCCTCAAAAAAATGTCCGCTCATGCCCACAAAAAGAAAGGTGGAGGCCGAGCCGAATGCAGAGGTTTCAACTAAATATGTGCTAATAAGTATTTATTTACTGAAGTCAGAGGAAATAACATTAATATACTCTTACCAGCTTGTCAAAACAATGCCATTTACTGCTTTTTATATAGAAATAATTGCCCACCCCTGGACGAAGCCAGATGCACTGTGGTGGATTTGAACTCCCAGACTCGGCGGTGGTGGGCAGCTACTGTTACTACTGTGCCACCCCAAGTGCCATTCTCATTTTCCTTGTTGAGTTTTTTTAAATCTCACTTAGTTTGTTACCTTTATTCACTTGTGTCTGTTCATCATGTTCATCATCGCCTTTATTTACAATAGAGGGTGTGCGCGTGACATCATCATCATACATACATCGTACGTTATGCAGAAACGCTTACTGAGTGGCAAAAAACTACTTTCTGGCCTTGACAGCCCATACAGTACATCCAAACAGGAAAGTCTTATCTGATCGTATTAATCAATATTAAACTACGTTAAACTCACTTTCTTTGCCACTCTATTTGCTTAAGGCATTAGACTCTTATCCTGAGTGACTTACAATTGTGAAATCAGCGTAAATGGCGTGAAACCTAGTCAACAGATGACAGCGTAAATCTTTTTTTATTTTTTATTTTTTTAGGTGAGACTTTTTTCCCCCCACAATACACAGTTTTTTTTCTCCACTCACCTATTCTTGACAAATGTGTAAATGTCAATGCAACATGAATTCACATGATTTAAGCTATATATTTCCTAATGCGTCTCTTCGACCTGAAAACCAGCAGGTCAACCCATAGTGGACGTGTCGAGCATAATGAAAGTAGTGAATAGCTTTCTTATCGCAGGACCTCATTTCCCTTATCCTGTGTTTCTCTCAGTCAGTTCCTCTCGCCCCTCTCTGTTTCTGCAAGTCTCTATTTGACTGTAAATAGTATGACGTAAGTCCCAAAGACAATGAAAGCCACCTGGGGGCTAAAATGCTTTGACACTCCAGTGATAACATCCTGGAGAGGCTGTGATTTAGCTTGCATGTATATATATATATACAGTGATCATGTTGTAGAAGTCTCCCTTCATGTATCCTGCCTTATTATATGAAATGCATTTGATTTATCCTCCATCCATCTTGCATGACTCAGAAACCAAGGAGGAGGATTTCATCATAAACCTAATACCTATATCAGCTAAACTATTACCCCATTTAGACCCCAGACCAGATTCTACAAAATGTCTTCAACAGTTTTCTGAAAAACCCTATGTTTCTATGTCAGTCATTCTCAAACATTTTCATGTCAAGGACCCCCAAAAATATATGTAATTGGCTGCCGACCCCCATCTGAAAATATGTTGTTCCAGGGACCCTCCAGAAGCAAAGATTTGAGTTAAAAACGTTCGCTCTGAAAGAATATATATATTCAAATATTTGCACTATATTTTCATGATTTTTCAAAAATATCAGATCCACAAGCTCATGGCACGGCACTCTGTGCCGCTCTTTGAGCTTGTAGATCTGCTATTTTTGAATAGCTAAAGTATAACATAATGCTTTAAACAGCAAAAGGGGTTCCTGTCCTGAATGAGTTTTAAAGGAGTGGTTCAACCAAAAAAAATGCCTTGTGTTGCCATTACTGTAAATTTTGCACTGGGAGCAGGGTATGCACGTGACATCATCATCATACCAGGAAGTTATGCGAGAATGCCTACTGAGTGGCACAAAACTACTTTCTGGCCTTGACAGCCCATACATCCAAACAGAAAAGTCCAATTTGATTGCATTAAATGACTTTAAACAACATTACATTTACTTTGTCACTCACTTTGCCACTCGATCTGCCATTGAGTTCATGCATGTGCATACCCTCTATTAGAATGACATGGTAAGAGGAGTTGGTTGCGCTTGATGTGCCGGGGCAGCTTGTACACAACCCACAACCTGGCTGGTGTCATGTGGTGTGAGTCACATTCCTTTGTCACATTCCTATATGCCAATAGGAATGCTTTAACCTTTTCACACAAAAACGTTTTGTTTTAACCAACCAGTAAGACTCCTGAGGGCGAGAAGGGTGCGTGCGGGTACGTGCACGCGACCTCGCCCTTTAGGGCGAGGTCGCGTGCACGCACCCGCGTGCAGTGGTTGCCAAACTAGTAAAAATAGCAGATCTACAAGCGCACAATGCGTCACCAGCTTGTACTTCGGCTATTTTCACTACTTCTTATTTGTTGTATTTGGTCCGTGACCCACACATGGGTCCTGAGCCACTGTTTGGGAACCACTGATCTATTTCAATGTAGGCAAATGATCATTTATTGGTGGTGATGTTAGTGAACCTGAGGGATTATTTACCCATTCTCCACATTATTCTCAGCCCTAGCGGTCGCTTTATCGCCTTTAAGGCGTATTGCTGGTAAAATGTTAATGTTATATTAAAACAAAAGGCACTGCATGGTCTGATCTGATGGTAATGCCTGCTGTTAGCCCCCCCCCAACACCCCCCCCCCCCCCCCCCCCACATGTGTTGTGAAACACAACACAGGTTTACTTTCTGACATTCCTTTATTTAGGCTTTGACTTGTTTACTGCTGTATAAACAGGAAAGGGCGACCAACAGAAGTTAGCCTGATTCAAATACTTTGTTGTACGACACTCTGGCACGCTGAAAAGAGCTGATCTAAACAGCTCACACGCTGTTGTGAGCTTGTAGATCGGTATGACAGAGTATAAGCATTTGTACGTCTCTAAATGTTTTGATGAATTGAACAAACAAGTGTAATGCTTTAATGGGACGTCCACTCACAGTCTCAACAGTCTTTGTATTGAGTTGTGCTTTAATTGTACTGTACAATTATAGTTATTATTGATAGAAAGTCATCTTTGGGGTGAACTACGTCTTTAAGCCCTGTATTATATAGTACTTTTTGTACAAAGGTGTCATGGAAAATGACCAGTCTACATGTGACGCGTTGTGAGCTTGTTGATCAGCTATTTTTACTTTTTCCTTTTTTTTGAATAATCGTTCATTAATCGTAATTGGGGCAAAAGTTTCAAATAATCGTGCTATTGATTTGAAGTCATATTGCCCCGCCCTAAGTGTATAGCTGTGCATAATGTGTACAGTGTACTGTATCTATGTTTGACTGACTGAGTGAATGAAAGACAGACATGGAGACAGAGGCAGGGCGTGTGTGAGTGTGTGTGTGTGTGACTGTGTGTATGCGTGTGTGCGCGTGCGTACGTGCGAGTGAGACGGAAAGATTAAGATAAGAACATTGATCAGTTGAATCTTCTGGTTAATTGGTCACTTTGACATCATTCCACCCTCTTTCTCCTTCACTGTGCAGAACTCTGAGCTGCCTTATCTGTTTCAGTTAGGACCCAATGGACGTGCGTGCGTGCGTGCGTGCGTGCGTGCGTGCGTGCGTGCGTGCGTGCGCAGGAAGGATTGTCCAGGGTGGAGGACTCCCGTCTTCTAAAATACATTTCTCTTTCATGTTGCTGACACAGGAAGTCTGTCCGTTCCTTCTCCTGAAACACCCTCCATGCTGTCCGAGTGTCCTAAAGTCTCCCCAAGCATGTAGAATGCTTCCCATCCTCAGTCAGGACTGCGGGAGTGCAGACTCACTCCCTATTTTCCATTGCAGTACACCTCAGTGACCTCACCCTCTGGCACTTGCTTTTCCTTCTTGTTGCATATTTTTTTTGTTGATAGATTTAGACATACGGTAATAGTGCTTGCTTACCACAATCACTAAGAATGTTATTTCAGACAGCATTTTGTTTAGACAAAATGTTTTTCCTGGCTGGAATCCACTACACCTCACCCTCTAGGAATCCAGTACACCTCACCCACCCTAGCACTTTTTTGGGGATAGATTTAGACATATACTGCTTGCTTGACCACTTAAGAATGTTATTTCAGATAGCATTTTGTTTAGACCGATGCTAGGATTGCTATTTACCTGGCTGGAATCCTATTTTCTTTGAATAAATAGTTTTTACTTGTGTTCTACTACATGATAAACTGACCATCTACCCCATCTACCCCGTCGCCAATTGTAAATTGTGATGACCACATTTTCACGGTACCGACCCAGAATCAGAATGTTGTTTACAGCTTGTTCCATTCTTCAATCTGCTCCTCATTTTCAATATGGAACTGATTATCTGACCAGCTAATGTAGGCCAAATGACATTGCAGTCTAGTTCTTAAATTGATGAGATCTGTGTGTGTGTGTGTGTGTGTGTGTGTGTGTGTGTGTGTGTGTGTGTGTGTGTGTGTGTGTGTGTGTGTGTGTGTGTGTGTGTGTGTGTGTGTGTGTGTGTGTGTGTGTGTGTGTGTGTGTGTGTGTGTGTGTGTGTGTGTGTGTGTGTGTGTGTGTGTGTGTGTGTGTGTGTAACTGAGAGAGAGGGAGTATTTGTGTCTGTGTTTATCCAGCTTTAGAAAGTAAACTGTGTTGTTAGGAAGTATTTTGTTCCTCTGAGTCTGTGCTTCCCGTTTCTTTTCATGAAGTTCTCCAGTCGTTGGCCTCAACCTGATGAATATTCAAACACCGGACAAAGATTATGCTCAACTCAAATTAGCCAACAAAGTCCCAACAAAGTCTTTCACACACAAAATGACACTGTGTGTGTGTGTGTGTGTGTACGTGCGTGTCTTTATATGATTATATCATTGTTTGCGTATATATTTCTGTCTATTTTGGTCAGTATACACTCACCGACATGCACTGTGTATGTGCATGTGCACTCGCATTAGCTGAAACCAGGGCAAAATCAAGTGTGGCTAATGGATTAGTTCTTGGCAGCCAAAGATCTTCTAATTATCCTGGCCCTGAGTGGTTAGATTCTAGCCCTCCTCAAAGCCTCACTCGCCATGATGTGCCAAGACAACGACATGGCTTACAGCTCATGTTAGACGCAGCTTTAGAACACATGTGTGTGTTCCTGGGGTCGAGGGTTCAAATCCCAAAATCCATGACCTGTTTCTGACCCTTTCCTGTTTCTGACATTCTCTCTCTCTCTCTCTCTCCCTCGCTTTCTCTCTCTCTCTCTCGCTCTCTCTCTCTCTCCACTCATGTCTATATAGTGAAACTCAGAGGAACGCGGAGGAGGAACTTCACACCCATTTTAAACAAAAGACATGTTGTGTGCATGCGGCATTCATCGCCAAACCCCTCGCTGGTTTTCTCCGCTGTTTCTGTCTCAATAACCCCTCACCTAATTTTTTTTGAGAGCCATTCTGAAGCGATCGTCTCTCAAGGTTTTACACACATTTTGGAGCAAATCATTTGAATCGTGACCACCACAGATGTCAGTGTGGCTTAGGGCTCATTCCAGGCATATATGTTTGAAACGTATGGTCCTGTCCTTAGGGTATTGGGTTCAACGTCTTCCTCATGGTATCTATAACACCCCCCACCCCCCCTCCCACACACGTGTGCACGCGCGAGCACGCACGCACGCACGCACGCACGCACGCACACTCTGACTTCCTTGATGGAAGGGTGGAGGTCCACTCCCATCAAAACAAAAAAGGGATTGTCTGCCTTCTTGTCTCTTTTTTCTCCCAATTTGTAGTCATTACGCCACATTCAAATTTCGCTATGTAGTTCCTGTCACCGCCAACCCCTAGTTGGTCTTAGGGAGGGTGTATACCAATGGTTCCCAAAGTGAGGTCTGGGGACCCCCAGGGGTCCTTGAGGGAGTTCCAGGGGGTCCCCAGCTAAATGATAGTTTTGAACCAAATGGACCCTTTATTGGACTGTAACTCTGAGAGTGTACAAATGTAATTTGTACACTCTCAGAGTTAAATTAACATTGATTTTACAATATAGGGGTCCCAGAGATAGAAATGCCATTAAATGGGGGTCTGTAGACTAATATGCATGTCAAACTGGGGGTCCTTGAAATTAAACAGGTTGAGAATCACTGGTCCCTGGCATGTCTTTTCAAATGGAGGTCCGCGGGCTAATTAGTGTCAATTTGGGGGTCCTTGACATGAAAAGGTTTTGGAACCAGTGGTGTAGACAACCACATTTTTATCAAAAACTGCTTCTTTTCACCTCACAGTGAGGAGTTTCACCATGAGGATGTAACGCGTTCGGAGGAACACCGTATTCCTCCCACGCCCCCCGCCTTGACACCCTGTTGAATTCCCAGATTTACCCACCTGCAGTCGAACACCGCCAATTATGTTTGTTGGAAATGTCCGGCCAAGCCGTCCGGCCAAGCCGTCCGGCCAAGCCGTCCGGCCGGGCACCGTGAAGGATTAGAAACCACTCCACAGTGCCGGGCAGGAAACATCATCTCTATGCCACCCGGGTGCTCTTAATTGTTTATTTTTTTATTTGAATCAATGTTTCTTTGATATCAGAACCCCTTGCCTCTTTTTGGGCACCCATAACTATATACCCTATTGGCCTGAATATAAGACTATGTTTTATTTCCAATGGAAATATCCCAAAAAACGGGGTCGTATTATAATCAGGGACTAGACTATTTGACATTCAATGTTCTTTTTCCACAAATGAGTTTGAAAAATGGGGGTCGTCTTATAATCAGAGTCCTCTTATATGATTGATTGATTGATTCTTTATTTAAGTGTCATGCTTCCGAAGATGCCCAGCCCATATGGACTTACAGGACACTTTTTACAGTTTACATAAACAATTACAATAAACCGACATGACGGTTTGCAAACAATGATCCAAGTCAATACCAAACTGACTAATACACTCCAGATATATATTATATTCGGGACAATACGGTACCTACACTGTGATTTAGTCCTAGAGCTTGACTTTTAGAGCAATGTTTTGCTGTGTATTCTTCTGCCTCCAGGGTGGTGCCATCTCCATCCTTTTAATTTAGAACAATGTTTTTGTTGTGTGTTCTTCGGCCTCACTCACACAGACTTGTGTCCTGTGTCTTCTGTGTGTTATGGCCACCTCAATGCATTTCCAATGGGAGTCACATGGTTTGATGACACAACCTTGTTGCATGGCTGTGTTCTGCCCCCCTCCCCCCATCAAACAAAAATGTTTGGTCAAACCATGGAAATGCATTGAGGCGGCCATGACACACAGAAGACACAGTGTGTCTTAGGTGTGAGTGAGGCCTTCTGCCTCCAGGGTGTTGCCATCTCCATCCTTTTAATTTAGAACAATGTTTTTGTTGTGTGTTCTTCTGCCACCAGGGCGGCGCCATCTCCATCCTCACAGCATGTGAGAGGCCCAGTGAGTTTGCAGGGATGGCTCTCATAGCGCCCATGGTCCAGGTGAACCCCGACTCGGCCACGCCGTTCAAGGTATAGGAAGGAAGGAACAGGGGGGTTGGGCAACTTCCAAGATGGAGAGAGGGCCACCGCATGTCCACACTCACTCCAGAGAGCCACATGAGCTTGTAGATCAGCTATTTTTGCTATATATTTGAATTGAAATCCTGAATATTTATTTTTCTATTTTTGAATCCTGAAATTATTATTCTTTTGAATCTTTCTTTCAAATGCATTTAGTTATACTTATGTTAACTTTATGAACTTAAATGCAAATACATTGGGCATGTATTATAACATACATGGGCCGCCAGTGGCCCATGTATGTCATAGGACACTATACACTATACTACACTCCTAACCTCACATCTCTGTTTTCCTGTCCTCTGCTCCCATCCTCTCTCATCTCATTTCGTCTTATATTCCTCTATCTTCTCTTCTCCATTCTCTGTTCTGTTCCATCCTTGTACTCTTCTTATCCTCGTCTCTGTTCTTTTTTTTCTCCTCTTCATTTATGATCTCTTCTCTTCTTCTCTTCTCCTTGACTTTCTTTTATCTTTTTTTTTTTTAACGTATGTTACTTCTCTCACTCACTTACATTCAAATGCAAGCGCACACACACACACACACACACACAGACACACACACACGTTAACATCGGGCACCTCTTCAAAGAGAATTGAATGTCTATGATCTTTCTCTTGTCTTCCTTTCTCTCACCTGATCTCCTTTAGTTCTCTACTTAGGTTATCTGGAGACCCTTTTATTATTTTGTCTCTGTATTCGCCTCTTGTCTCTGATTAATTGTGTGTGTGTGTGTGTGTGTGTGTGTGTGTGTGTGTGTGTGTGTGTGTGTGTGTGTGTGTGTGTGTGTGTGTGTGTGTGTGTGTGTGTGTGTGTGTGTGTGTGTGTGTGTGTGTGCGCGTGTGCGCGTGCGTGGTGCTGACTTTAATGAAATATACATAATATGCTGTTTTGCTACTGTGTAGGTTTTCATGGCTAAGATTCTGAACCACATGATGCCCAGCCTCTCTCTGGGCACAATTGAGTCCAGATGGGTTTCACGAGACCAGAAACAGGTGAGGCACATGGGAAGTATCTGTCTGTGCGTGCGTGTGCGTGTACACATGTATGTGTGGTCGTGTGAGAGGTGTGTGTTGACTATGTAGGTCAGTACACCAGCCAACACCAAGCAGGGTATGACAGCGATGTTGGGAAGAAAAGGCTGTAGTGTTTATTTTTTAATGAAATCAAGTGCAATAAACTGGAGATCAAAACCAGGTCTCCAGCGATGAAATGAGTGAACCACTAAAAATAGATGGACATCAATTATGTGTGTTTGTGTGTGCGTGCGTGCGTGCGTGCGTATGGGTTTGTTCTGTACATGGACCCATTCACAGATGTTTATTCTCCAGGTCACAGATTGTTCAACAATATATTTTCTTGACTCTGTTCCAAACCACAGAGGTTTTGTCATGTCTAGCTGTGTGTGTGTGTGTGTGTGTGTGTGTGTGTGTGTGTGTGTGTGTGTGTGTGTGTGTGTGTGTGTGTGTGTGTGTGTGTGTGTGTGTGTGTGTGTGTGTGTGTGTGTGTGTGTGTGTGTGTGTGTGTGTGTGTGTGTGTGTGTGTGTGAGAGACCCCCTGTGATCTCACTTGTTCAACAAGCAAAGACAGCTGTACATCAACTATACAGCGTGTGCGTGTAGCTTGGTGTTTCTCTGTGGGTACCTGCACAGTCTCAGAACTCCAGTCCTTTTGGAAAGTATAGACTTTCAGAGAGCAGGAACAATGAAGACCAATTTATACTGACACACAGCAGAATAAAATGACATTTCTTTTCATTTACTGTAGTATGTCCTAAAAAAACATTGTAAATGTATGCTACTCAGTAAAATCAGCTGGGTGAAGGTTAGCTTTGGTTGGTCCATAGCTCTAATGCCGTCGCATTTGGAGCTATGTTACTGTCGACTTCCGGGGCTCGCATGAATGCAGACCAGCCTCTCCTCTGTAGCGAAAATAGAAAATCACCCCCGTGTGAAGTGAGTGGTGCAACTCCGTGTGGGGGTCCCGGGGGGTCCCCAGAAGTTCCAGACCCACAGGACCACAGGCAAGGTGCCGGCCCGGTTCCGGCGAGCCGCCCCACATCTGAAACGGTAGAGAAACCATGTTACCATGTGTGGGTCTCCGGGGGGGCTCGGAACATCCAGACCCCCAGGAACGCATCCAGGGGGCCAGGCCGATTCAGGCGAGCTGCCCAACGTCCGAAACGGTTGAGAAATGACAGAGTTACCGTAGAAAGATGGGTTGTGTAATTAGAAAGCCTACTTTCCTTAGTGGATGCACTCTGAGCCCCCCACCACACGTATAAATGCACTTTTTGGCCAGAAAGGGATTTTTTTTCACCCGAAGGAAAAATCTTCTCTATGAGGGTTTTCTCTTGGCAATATCGGTAGAGGGCGCAGCGGAGTAAATACAATTATTTTTTTCCCGGTGAAAACAAAATCCCTTTCTGGCCAAAAAGTGCATTTATCCGTGTGGTGGGGGGCTCAAAGTGCGTCCACTAAGGAAAGTAGACTTTCTAATTACACAACCTGTCTTTGTATTGGTGATAGGTAAAACATTTTTATTTTCGCTACAGAGGAGAGGCTGGTCTGCATTTCATGCGAGGCAGGAAGCCAATCAGTTCCATAGGCTTAATGCAACGGCAGCAAGAGCAGTAAGGCTATGGACCAGAGCTAGGTGAAGCAGTAAGGCTATGGACCAGAGCTAGGTGAAGGTGAAAACTGAATTCCCCCGCGGGATGAATTAGGTATAATTATTATGAACAGTTGCCTGGAATTGTCTGAGGGGAAAGTTTAGAAAAAGGCCTGAACAGTATGGCCACCATTGACATCCTATATAAGGCAAACATTTTCTAAATGTCATCATGCTTTAAGTAGCATGTGACGTGGGTTTTCATGATTCAGAATCCATTCCAAGCATTAGTTTTGCAAGAAAAAAACCTCATTGGGCTAAAAACAGCCATAGCCGTCATCACAGAAGTGATGAGGTCAGCACATTTGGCCGAATTTAGCCCAATGAGTGCTTTTCTTTTTGTTTACTATTTGTTTGAGGTCAAATGACATTATTACTGGACTCTAAGTGGCCTTCTGCACTTCTTAAAAAAACAAGATGATGACCTTTTCTAACACTGCTCTATTCTCTCTCTCTGTCATTTGAGTCAGAGTTTCATGTTCCTCCTGGGAGCTGTGCTAGAGGTCACTACAGCAGTGGTTCCCAAAGTGGGGTCCGGGGACCCCCAGGGGTCCTTGAGAGAGTTCCAGGGGGTCCCCAGCTAAATGATAGTTTGGAACCAAATGGACCCTTATGGGTCTGTAACTCTGAGAGTGTACAAATGGACACTCTCAGAGTTAAATTAACAGTGGTTTTACAATATAAATCGGGTACCAGAGATAGAAATGCCATTAAATTGGGGGCCTAATGCGTGTGAAACTGGGGGTCCATGAAATTAATAATAATCTTGTTTTAGAGGACCCCCTCTAAAACGAGATGATGCATCTCAAGGGGCTATCCTTTAAATGAAATACAATTTCAATATATAATATGTTTTGGAATCGCTGCTAGAGCCGTAAAACTCCTCTCTTATCGGGGTCTCTGGCATACCTTTTCAAATGGGGGTCCGCAGACTAATAAATGTCGATTTGGGGGTCCTTGACATGAAAACGTTTGGGAACCACTGCACTACAGTGACTATACACCTCTCTCTGCTATTCATTCCCCAAAGCAGCAGATCACACAACCTCAGATAAACCTCTGAAGTGTGTGTGTATTATACCTTCTGGCTAACTCAAGTGGGCCTGTAAATATAGCCTGTATTTACAGGCACGAGAAGAATCAGAAGGCACGCTGTTGCCAAGTATGGAAGCAGATGGAGGTGGTGCAGCGACAACCCAGTACAATTCAATAAATATTTAACGCTGCTGATAAAGTACGGGGCTCGTTTGTTCCATGTACGTTTTACAACAGGACACGCAGGATATGCATAATATATGGCAGACTGTTTTTTTTAATATAACTCTGTTGGCTGAGTGTGCATATAATTTAGGTCAGGCCCACAGTTTAACTGTTTAACCTCTCTCTCTCTCTCTCTCTCTCTCTCTCTCTCTCTCTCTCCCCGACCATCTATCCATTCTGAACCATCTCACCATCCTCCAAACATCTCTCCATCTTCCCTCCTACTGCTTATAACTCACTTTCTCCAACTTCCACAACTCTCCCCATTTTCTGTTTTCTCTTCCTCCTACATCAATTCCCCAAAACTCCCTCATGCCCTGACACTTCCTCCCCCTACACCTCTCTCTCTCTCTCTCTCTCTCTCTCCCTCCCTCCCGCCACCCAGGTGGAAGCGTACGATGCGGACGTGCTGAACTTCCATGGAGGAATCCGCGTGTCCTTCGGCATGCAGCTGATGGGGGCGGCAGCGCGCATCGAAAGGGAGCTGCCGTCCATCGCCTGGCCGTTCCTGCTCCTGCACGGCGACGCGGACAAGCTGTGTGACATCAGAGGGTCCAGGCTCATGTACGACACGGCCCAAAGCGGAGACAAGAAGCTCAAGGTGAGAGATTGCATCCACCTCAGTTACTTGGGGGCTGCCATGACATTTGATGTGATTTAACACCATTTGTGCCCAACACGTCTCCCAGACGTCACTTTGGCGATTATGCACAATAATTGTGATTCTCTAACATAATCAGGCTACACTGGGGAATGGAACCGTACGCAGCTAGGTGGCTGCACCAACAATTCCTCCGTCCCACGGGGAGTTCCGTATTTACCGGATTTATTTTTCCTCTGAAGGTGAGGCGAAGGGCTGCGTATTCCCCGCGGACATGTGGAAAAATGGATCTAACATCAGGACGGGAACCCCTTTTGGTGTTATACCTTAGCTATTGAAAAATAGCAGATCTACAAGCTCATAGCGCAGCGCTACGAGCTTGTAGATCTGCTATTTTTGAAAAATCGGGAAAATGTGGCGCAAATCTTTGAATATATTCTTTCAGAGCGAACGTTTTTAACTCAAATATTTGTTTCTGGGGAGTCCCTGGAACAACATATTTTCAGATGGGGGGTCCGTGGCCAAATACAGATAATTCTGGGGGTCCTAGACATGAAAAAGGTTGAGCACCACAGACATAGAAACAAGGATTTAGAAGCCTTTTTTTTTTTTAGAATGGGCCTCAGGTCTAAATGGATTTAATTGTCAGCGTATCGTTGTGGAGCCAATTAGCCCGGCACTTAGGCAGCACTATATCCAGACATGTATTGCAAGGCTACAGCAATGACCTGACTGTGTTTGATGTGAAGTCCGTTCTATTTACCAAGACTAGATCTCGTTCAGGCAAATTCTGGCCCTATATGCTCTCCACCATCAAGGGAATCCCCATGGAGACCCGTACTGTACTGTACTGTACTGTACTGTACTGTACTGTACTGTACTGTACTGTAGGTGAGGTTCACGGCAGTACACCCTTGGGAGTGATCCCATCTGTTCATTTCAAATGCCGGCAAACACGACGCAATGTAATGCAAGCACCTCCCTGTTGTTTTCGTGCATGTAGTCTCGTAGGAACATCAAAGGCTGTCTCCGTTCAATTTGTTTCGACATCCCCTCCTCCCTCACACAACGTGTGAGTGTTCATTTGTTTGAATGAATAGCGAGTGGGATGCAGGAGGAGACCATGTGACCTCTGAAGACATACTTCTTCCTCTGCGCTTTGAGAGAAGGAAGTGGTGTTTCTAAAGCTCAGCCACATCACATGGTTCATCATAAGTAGGATGAAGGAGATAGTAAAGAAGAGATCTATATACTGCAGTGATGTAAATAGGTTTTCAATGTAATGAGTCCCTGGATGCAGGGATGGTCTTTTAGATGAGTCATATAATAATTTAGAGGAGTCATATAATATTTTCTTTACAAATTGCAGCATTTAACTCTCATTTCATTTGATATGGTTATAATGTATAATTATATTATATTCATGATTATTATAACTAAAGCTAGCAAAAAAAATACTAGAATAGTAATGCTCTACATATTTCATATTATTTTGGCTGTACAGTAGTGCATCCCGTGGATGCAGATTGCAGAGGTCGTTGTTTTATTGCGTCCCTTAACTATAAACTGCGTTTTGGGATGCAAAATGCACCCTATATTAATCTCTGATACTGTATATACAGTTTTAATGCATTTTATTTCATCAACTCGGTCCTTGTGTCCTCTATCCAGTCTAAATAATATTTGTTTCACCAGTCAGTGGCCTTGTGGTTAGAGTGTCCGCCCTGAAACTGGGAGGTCGAGGTTCGATCCCCGGCCGGGTCATACCAAAGACCCAATGCCTTCCTGCTTGGCACTCGGCATCAAAGGGTTGGATTGGGGGGTCAAATCAACGCAGCGCTGCGCACGCTGCGGCTCACCGCTCCAAGAGATGGGTCATATGCGGAGAACGTGCAGTAACGTGTGTGACAAATCGTACCACTTTGACTTTGACTTTGTTAGTTGGGGCGTCACCGGCTCAGGTGGTAGTGTGGCCATATGGTTTCCTCCGCCATCGGTGTGCACAATCATTGTAAAGCGCCTTGGATAAAGGTGCTATATACTGTACTGTACTGTACTGTACTGTACTGTACTGTACTGTACTGTACTGTACTGTACTGTACTGTACAGTAAATGCACCATTTAGCAGTTAGTTAGATGTAGCTGTCATAGGAGATATTGCATCAGTCTCATTTGCACACATTCTGCTGCCACACCTCTAACAGAAATGCCACTCCTGCGGTGACGGTTCACAGCACTTGGGAATCTTGGCACTCGATGGCATATTTCGTAACAGAGTGAAAGCCAGAACAGTTAAAAGGACCCTCCTTGTACTGGTTAAAGACAATATTCTGCTTTCAACTCTTATTGTTAATACCGTAATAATAATAATAACCAGTAAGACGCCCTGAGGGCGAGAAGCAACCTCACCCAAAAGGGCGAGGTCGCGCTGAAACAACAGAGCTTCTTAATACGGCACAGTTGAGATAAATTAATGTGGTGTCAGATGTAGAGTTGCTGGCCAGCTCCATATATTCAGAATTTCAGATCTAGAATGTCAAACCATGTATGGCTATCCAGGGTTTGATGAGGTCAGTGTCGTATATGGAGATCCAGGTGATGATAGTCAGCTCCATATATGGAGATCCATGTGTTGCACCAACTTGGTTCATTTGCAAGTGAGACTCGTGTCACGGCAACCACACTGGTTATCATGAGACTGTCACGATAATATGGCCATATATTGACATTCACATATATGTGCTTAGTATTGATGACATCAGGGATGTCTATATATGGGCATAACAGGGGTTGTATTAGGCCCTAAAAATATCCATATATGGGCATTCCCAGACGATACCCTAATTATATCGTCTGGGAATGCCCATACATGGACATTTTTTCCCCTTTTTTTTAACTGACGTTTTCAGGCCTGAAACAACAGAGCTTCTTAATATGGCACAGTTGAGAAGCACGAGTGACAGATGTCAGATCGACATATTGATGATGTCAGATGGTCTTATGGAGACAGCCATATATGGAGTGTGTCATGAAGCGTGATGCGGCGTGACGTGTCACGAGGCATGACCATATATGGAGGCGCGACGTGACGACTGACGGGAAATTCAGGTTTTCATAGCAACTGCGACCTACGGTTGCAATAATAAGAATACGAATTATTATTACTATAATAACTTTATTTGCATTGCACTTTTCAAACAGGAGTTTACAAAGTGCAGCACAGCACAGCAATTGGAACGGATGCATATTAACGACTTTTGTTGGCGGCGCTTTCTAAACCATCCAAACCATAGCATAATTATGCATTGTACAATGTGGTATTACCATAATAATATAGGTGTGGGTTGTGTAAAAATGTCCTGGAAGATTATTGCTTGACAAGAGTGGGAGCCCTGAACAATGAAAGCAAGAGAATATGAAAAGAATGGAGAGAACAAAGCGTGATTGTACCAGGCAGCCAGGCATAGCCTCTCTCATTCTCTTTGCTCCCTCTCTCGCCTCCTCTCCTCTCCCCTCCTCTCTCTCAGGTGTATGAGGGAGGGTACCACGCGCTCCACCATGACCTCCCGGAGGTGGCGGAGTCCGTGCTAAAAGAGGTGACCGGCTGGATCACAGAGCGCCTCCCTCCTGCTCCCTCTACGCCCCAGCAGACTTCCTCCTAAGACCCCCTCCACTTCTCCTCACCTGTCGTCATCCACCCAGACTCTCCCCCCCGGGTGGAGGCCTGTGCTATACTGCTACTGCTACGATGGTGGAGAAGCCACCATCTCTTCCTGAATTTGTAGGGCTACCCATGTCTGTCGCTGGTTTGTACGTACATGTATATTGTATACCCACTTGTGTTTTACCCTCATTTTCTGGGCATCTAACCTATAGCCATCTGTTTTCGTGGGAGTAACGTTAGCTCTTGGTTGGTGGGAATATGAAGTGTTTAGTGTGCCCACATCCTTCTGTAGAAGAGCCTTTTCTCTGAACCTGTAGTCCAATGTGCGCAACAAAATGTTACGCAACATGTCAAGAGGCCCTTACAGATGCATATTACCAATCTGTACAATATACAGTTCTAGTGGGTGTTTCAATCCCAGGGGCAGGAGAAGCCATTTTCTCCTCACCACACTGAGCTCTCCACATGTCTGACCTAAATAAGCCTCCTCCTCTACTTCTCACATGTGGCTTCGCTGTCGTCATATGAATGACCTGAATGTACCTTGTGATACTACTGGCAGCTCTGCTTGAGTGAGTAGAAATGTTCTGCTGTGAATATCTGTGACTGTTTGTGTCACCTGGCTGGGACACGCAGACAACACAAACCTTTTGGTCCTTTTGCCCAGTAGACATTTGACCACTAGTGACCAGTACCTTCTACAAAAAAACTAAACATTTGTGATTGTTCTAGTCCATCTTAGCTTATAATTATCCCCACTTTCTTTCACTTTAAGTGCAGAGATGCAGGGAAATTTATAACTCTCGCTTTGTCTCCCTCCCTTGATGGTGACCGGGGAAAAACGGAAACATCAGCGTCACTGTGACCTTTGACCCTATGGGGTCAAGTAGTAGTAGTTCATTTATTTTGGTCACAGAGGCTATCCTTTAGAGTTAAATATGTTCTTCATTTAGCATTTTAGACTGCAACTGGGGCCCGGCAGTCCCATCAGAGTAGTGCAGTGAATAGGGTATACTCACTGCATTGCAGATTGCACATCACTTGCGTTGACATGGATTTGTCATTTTTAATGAAAGTATACGAAATCCACCCTCAACAGGTGTTTTCAATCTAAAACCTGGGTAGGTATGTGCTTTTTTAAATCTTATTTCTGGAAAGAGAATGTATAAAGAAAGAGGGGAAACGATGAGAGCAATTTGACCACAGGACATCAGGTCTCTGAGCCTATTGGCGTGAACTCATTCCATTAAGGTCTTTGAGCCTATTGGCGTGAACTCATTCCACCACCATTAGGTCTCTGAGCCTATTGGCGTGAACTCATTCCATTAGGTCTCTGAGCCTATTGGCGTGAACTCATTCCATTAAGGTCTCTGAGCCTATTGGCGTGAACTCATTCCATTAGGTCTCTGAGCCTATTGGCGTGAACTCATTCCATTAAGGTCTCTGAGCCTATTGGCGTGAACTCATTCCATTAAGGTCTCTGAGCCTATTGGCGTGAACTCATTCCATTTAGGTCTCTGAGCCTATTGGCGTGAACTCATTCCATTAAGGTCTCTGAGCCTATTGGCGTGAACTCATTCCATTAGGTCTCTGAGCCTATTGGCGTGAACTCATTCCATTTAGGTCTTTGAGCCTATTGGCGTGAACTCATTCCATTTAGGTCTCTGAGCCTATTGGCGTGAACTCATTCCATTAAGGTCTCTGAGCCTATTGGCGTGAACTCATTCCATTAAGGTCTCTGAGCCTATTGGCGTGAACTCATTCCATTAAGGTCTTTGAGCCTATTGGTGTGAACTCATTCCATTAAGGTCTCTGAGCCTATTGGCGTGAACTCATTCCATTAAGGTCTCTGAGCCTATTGGCGTGAACTCATTCCATTAAGGTCTCTGAGCCTATTGGTGTGAACTCATTCCATTAAGGTCTCTGAGCCTATTGGTGTGAACTCATTCCATTTAGGTCTCTGAGCCTATTGGCGTGAACTCATTCCATTAAGGTCTCTGAGCCTATTGGCGTGAACTCATTCCATTAAGGTCTCTGAACCTATTGGCGTGAACTCATTCCACCACCAAGATAACCCTGTAGCACCCTTCTTTTTTTTCTTTTTTTGTTTTGTCTATGTAAACGACTTTTAATACAACTCTGAATTACCCCTTTTCCATTTGTAATAATCATGTTTTGCCATTTGTCAGAAGCCAATGCAACCTTTGGTCCGCTTGCACTGCCTGTGTAAGCAGCCTCAAGGCTGCATGCTGGCTGGCTGGCTGCAACAGACCTGCAGCCTCAAGGCTGCATGCTGGCTGGCTGGCTGCAACAGACCTGCAGCCTCAAGGCTGCATAATGGCTGGCTGGCTGCAACAGACCTGCTGCCCCAAGGCTGCATGCTGGCTGGCTGGCTGCAACAGACCAGCATCCTCAAGGCTGCATGCTGGCTGGCTGGCTGCAACAGACCAGCATCCTCAAGGCTGCATGCTGGCTGGCTGGCTGCAACAGACCTGCTGCCCCAAGGCTGCATGCTGGCTGGCTGCAACAGACCTGCAGCCCCAAGGCTGCATACTGGCTGGCTGGCTGCAACAGACCTGCATAAACACATGCCGGCATGTGCTTTTAATTCTGTTATATCCCATCCCATTCCATTCTATACTATACGTACACATCAATATTTAGTCTGTTGCATGCAGGAAGTGATTAATGTCACTCCAGTCAGTCAATCTAAACATCAAGCAAAAACAGGTCAAATTGGAGGGCAAGTATGCTTTCAAGCCCTGTGTTCAATAAATCACTCCAGCATGGCATTGGACATGCATCAAGCGTGACTTTTGTGTCCCAGCCAGGGAGAACAGAACAGAACATACAACAAGCGTGTCCCCACCAGACACGTGAAGCATGAAATCAACTCAGTCCAGACTTGTCACTCTCTAGACCTTTCTTCTTTTTCCTTTTTACCCAGAGTTCAAAGGGAGTCATGCAGAGAGAAGCCCCAAAGGTAGACAGGCCAGGGTATGGTATCCATAGTGATCGCTGCTAACATGTCACCACGGCAGCAGCAGCAGGTTGGCAGGCGTTGGCATGGAGTCATGGACGCAGGCCCTTTCCCCCGTTTTAAATTCGTACATGTGTTGTATCCACGGTGACTATACCACACTTCGTTCCATGCCTGTGTGTGGCTCTCACTCCTTCACTCTCCATTCACTCTGCCTGTCCATCTGTCTCTTCTTTCTCTCTATGGGTTCCTCCTCATCGTCGCCATTATATCTCTCTCTTTGGCACTCTACTGTAATGTCTGTCTCTGACCCCCACTGCTCTCTCCCTCTCTCTCTCTTTATCTCTCTCTCTCTCTTTCTGTCTCTGCCCCCATCTTACCCTCTGCCCTATCTCCATTCCTTTTTTTCTCCAGTTTCTCCCACCCTACTCCCCCCCCCCCCCCTCTCTCAGTTGCCGTGGTGACCAATGTTCTTTGTACTGCCTATCACAGAGGCTGTTGTTCCAGTGCAGAGTCAAACATCCTGTACTGTCTTGTCTGTCTCTCAGCCTGCCTTTACAACCTCATCCTACACTTCCCCTAGTGGCCATTCAACAGAACTGCAGTAGGGTTTAGGCTGATTGTGCTACAGTATGTTGGGGTCTGCCTTGGAGTTAATTACACTTGCCTGGTGTCCCTGGTCTAATTGTTTATTTTGGGTCCTCGCAGTGCATCTACTATTCAATACATGCATTTCATCCATCAAGATATGGGATTTTTAATGTTATTCGTTTCGAATTTGGCCTTCGTTCCCCCATACTGTATGTAGGCTTATTTTTGTCACCATTTTACATTACTGTGTGGAGAGTCAATGTGATTTAGAAAATGGCTGTATGCAGTTGGAATGTTCTGTACGGTGTAAGCAAGTTACTGTCGACACCTTATTTAGAACAGAATGCATTCCATAGCTCCTCAACCACACGTATAATAACTGGTAGAGGTCTCTTCCAATCCAGTTTGAAAAATAGAAGTCATTTCTAAAACATATAATAGAGATATCCTGAGTGGAAAAATATCATCCGAACTACACCAAGGACCTGTCTACAACCATAGTGTCTTTTTGTTTTTTTCTAAAGTACTATGCGTTTTCCATAATGTAAGAGAAAATATAATCACTTTATGTTCAAAATGGTGTGCATGTCATTTTGGAACAAAACTCTTCAGCTAATATGAATTTCAAAAAGAATAATATTGATATAGATCTCAAGTGGGAAGGCTTCTTGAAGGCTTCTTGATTGCTTGATATCATTGTAATACACTGTACAGTACCACACAAATGGCATTGCTTTTAACACTTGAAGAATATTTACAAAATCAGAAGTCTATTGTGTTTTACAAAAAAAAAAAGTATTTTATTTATCTTGTCTACAGTATTTATTATAGACAAATCTGCACAGGCTGCCCTGCGCGCAATCATAGCTGCGGTCTCACATGAAGTGCAGCTGACACCGCAGCATTGGTTGCATACATCTGGCCTTCAGGGCACAGCTGCGCGGATTTGTCTATATACAGTAGGCATTGAACACATTGATATACAGCATGAAAAACGCACTTTTTTACTGAACAAGTTACGTGAATACTTTTTACTGCTTTTGCACGATTAATATTATTAATACTGAAGGAGGACAACCTTGGAGAAGACACTGCCCTACAAAGGCCAAAAGCAGTAACTGTGTTTTAAATGTCAAAGCTCATAACTAGCATATATATATATATATATATATATATATATATATATATATATATATATAAACCTGTAGCTCATTTATAAACTAGCCACTCCTGCACAGAGATAAGGCCATTTTCAGTAATTCGACTACCTAAGCAGTCACTGCTTTTTCTCTTTTCTAGGACAGATGCATGTACAGTCATCAACCATTGAGTAAATTGACAAAATTCCTTCCTGATATGATTTTTATAGAGAATGCATAAATCGCTTGTTTTGTCAACATCTCAGTGTTGTGTTGATAGAACTGACGTCTTGTTGCAGTTTTATTATATATATATATGAATTGTCATTGGACTGTGAATGTTTTAAAGTGTCGAGTGCACATGTGCATCTTCTGACGAGTGCACAACAACCAGGGTATTGTTGCTGTTGTCTGGAGAAAACCTTGCAATCCTCTGACATGGGCTTTTCAGATTTGTTCTCACAATATTGGTGTGAAAGGATTTCACAAAAGTCGGGGGGAAGAGGTAGTTTTTACTTATAAACAAGCATCTTCAAAAGAAGCTGACTTTTCAGGAATTCATTGAAATAGACATATTTTTATACTGACAGCCATGCACCTGTGGAGGTAGACCTATTATGAAGCTCTCCAAGTCCCAAAAGACAAAGCTAAAAGCCCTAATTCAGAGGGTTAGATAGGGTGCAGTCACACCCATCTTTGAATCTGCCTATGTGGGCGGATTCTTCCTATGTTTTTTTAATGTGAAGGGATAGTTTTTTTTCCAGAAATCCTCGAATGGCAACAAACAAGCCCCACCCCCATTGAAAAGCATCACTATCCACCTGCATAGGCAGAATTAAAGTTTGGTCCACCGCACCCTTAGGATGTTTTTCACATGACAGCAGCAGCTTGTTTCTGAGAAAATAATCCTCAGATTCCCTCTTATTACCAAGAATTCCACAAGACTTAATGTAAAACTGTTGTTTTTAATATGAAGGTTTTTTATGTTTGTTCTTGAAATGTGGTTTGTGTTGCTTTGTGCCTTATTCCCATGACTTACACAGTACGTGTGAGTGTGTGCGTGCGTGTGTGTGTGCGCGCACGTGTGTGTAGATCAACTTTGCTTAGGTGAATAATTCATTTATTACCTGTAATGTATACAGTCTGTGAGAGTCAGTATCGCCTCCCAGCTGTCCATAATGTCTGTGTGTCTACTGTCTAGTCCACCTATCCATAATCCATCTACCTTGTCTACAGCAGTGTCTGCTGATCATACATTTATATATATCTGTCTGCCCGTCTAGCGTCCTCTCTAACCCCTCCCGTACTTGTCGGTTTGTCTGAGGCAGACTGACAGTCAACTGTATGTCTACCTTTTGCCTCGCTGCCCATCTTTAGACTGTCTATATGCAGTATATGTGTCTTGTCTGTCTGCCATTTTCCTTTTTACCTGTTTGCCATTACGGCCTGTCCGTTTGTCAGTAGGCCTGTGACTGTATCCCATCTGACTGACATTTTGTCTGCCCAATTTGGTCTACCTGTTTGATCTTGTCTACCTGTCTGGTCATCTGTCTTTGTCTTTCTCTCTCCATTCAGAACATTGAGAAATATTGGAAATATATTTCCATTACTTTTAGCATTAATTTCTGCTCGAGTGTATACACTGTGTAGAAGAACTATATTGTGTTTCATAGCTTCCTGAATTCATTCCATATTGCGTTCTATTTGAAGTTTAAGCTCACTCAATCATATTTAAGTGAAAGAAAAAGCAAATCCAGACGAGGGCTTGCATGTTTCACTCAAAACTGTTCTTAAATTAATTTCCTTGTTGCTCTTCCCTGCTGCGTCTGAACTGTACACAGTATGTACAGTCTTCTATCTGAGTTGCTCAGAAAAGTTTCCCCGTGTCTCTGCGGTCAATCGAGCAATAATAGGCCTAAATGAAGACTAAGCTATGTGGTGTACAGCTGAACTAGCAGGGTGCTTGCTTAAGCAATGTCAATACAATGAAACTGATATGAATGTAATGCCAAACAGAGATGGAGCAAAAATAATTTAAGAAAAGCGGACCTATAATGTCATTGCAGGTTGACAAATGACAACATAACACTATTCAGATTCTATAGCATATATAGTGAAATGCTTATAGGAAGCACATGTGAATTGTTATCTGTGAAAATGCCGAATTTGTCTTTTGTATGTAGCAGGGAAGCACACATTCAGATCAGAGATTCAGATTATGGAAATCTGTCTTGAAGTTTTGATTCTGACATAACTTTGCTGAGTTTTCCTTTTTATCTAAATGTTTTAACCAACTAATGTGTACATAATAATGCTATGATTACTTATGAATCACTGAGAGTCAAGCTACTTATTACTAGAACGTTAATTATGTTCATACCATTATGAAATAAAGTATAAATATGTTCGAATACAAGCTGGTGTGTTTCCACATTTTGTCTATCTAAATATCAGAGGTGAGTGTTTATGTTTTTGATGTTTTTGGATTTGATTCCAAATTATAGCCTTAGGAATGCGACAAAAACAAAACTATCTCCATGAATTCCAGGCTTCATGGGGGGTGTGTGTGTGTGTGTGTAGCCTATTTAACTAACTTAATCCTCTTTGTTCCCTGTGGAACCTAAAGCTGTGACTATCTGCCTCCATCCGGTCCAGCATGTTGTTCCTCCATGTTTTGCCTTTTGCCATCTTTACTTTGATTGAAGAGTAGGCTTACTACACAGTCCAGGTGCTGTAATTCAGTGGTTGATTGAAGAGTAGGCCTACTACACAGTCCAGGTGCTGTAATTCAGTGGTGATTAAAGAGTAGGCCTACTACACAGTCCAGGTGCTGTAATTCAGTGGTGATTGAAGAGTAGGCCTACTACACAGTCCAGGTGCTGTAATTCAGTGGTTTTCAACCAGTGGTCCGGGGACCACCAGTGGTCCTTGGAGGGAGGGTTCCAGGTGGTAAATGATGGAGTGGGTTACCAAGTGGACCCTTATTTCAAAATGAAACCAAATGGACCCGTGTACGGATCCATTTGGTTTCATTTTACGAGTTAAGAGTTGCATTATTGTTAAACATCTGCATTACTTAATTTACACAATTTGAGAATGTAGAACAATTGTCATTTAGCCAACGATAACAAAGCATTCTTCAGTTTTGGGTCTCTGCAAGGCTAAATCTCATCATTTAATGGTGGTCCGTGGATCAAATGCCAAATAAATAATGGGCCTTGATATGGAAAAGGTTGAAAGCCACTGCTGTAATTGATAGAAAATAATTAAGTTTGGGGGTTTTTGGTTGCCAGACAAAGTCCAATTAAATATGCAACACGACTGGAAATTGTGAGTTTAATCATCAGCATGGTTCATGTCATGTTCTGATGAATTGAAAATGGTGGACCCTGTTGTAAACAAGTGTAATGCTTTATCAGTGTGTTGTCCACACAGTAATAGTCTTTGTATTGAGTTGTGCTTTCATGTGAAATGTACCCATTCTGCAAACTGTTCATAAATACTTCAATCGATCAATCAATCAATGACTGGCTAGACTGGTTTCCATAGTTGTTTTTTCTTTGTTTTTGTTTTTTGTTTGTTTTTTATATGAGCAGGAGGTTATGGCTAACCTGACTCCGCCAGATGGGGCAGCAGAGAGAAGGGGGGAACCCAGTGTACTCTCTGCTGCCCCATCTGGCGGAGTCAGGTTAGGTTATGGCATGATGCTGCTAAAATACAGAGTTACAGACAGATCCATTTTGCCTTGTCAGTTCACAACAGGTTGCTGGGGTGATGCATAACCAGCAGGTGGCAGTGTAATCTCACATTTTAATTTCCATTGAAGCCTACACGGTTTTTATGAATGTTCTGAGCAGTAGCCAGTAGCCTTGATTCAAGAATATTACACACAGACTTGAATGAGGCAAGGGTGATAATGCCCCCCTAGAGACTGGATTTATTTTTGGTTGTCATGCATAGCCGGGGACTAGTTTATTGCTACCTTAGGTCGCAGATTACTATGAAAACCTGAAGAACCTGTCAGTCTGTCACGCCACCATATAATATATGGTCATATTATGGCCTTCAGTCCGTCACACCTCGTGTGACACGCTCCATATATGGCCGTCTCCATATAGGAAGATCACAACACTGACCTCATCAAACCCTGGATAGCCATACATGGAGAAGACTGGATCATCACCTAGATCTGCATACATGGAGCCGGTCAGCAACTCTACATCTGACCTCAAACCCTTAGATCTCCATATATGGAGCTGACCTGTTCTGACATACCTATCCTTCCCCACCCGTCCTTCCTCTTCGATGTCTCCCTTTTGACTGATAGGCCTACCTGCCCATTCAAACTCTAGACAGCCCGCCCCAAAGTTATTAGTGCAGCCGCAGCCGGCGAAAACTAGAGTGGGTGGGTGGGTGGGTACGTGTTATTGTTATTGTTAGTTTTGTTTTGTCATTGATGGTGTTGTTGTTTTCTTGTTTTGTTTTGTTTTTGTGTACCATGTTCCTTGTGTGTCTTGTATTTTAAAAAATGGAAAAAACCCAATAAAACATCATTAAAAAAAAAGAAAACTAGAGTCATCAAACCCTGTACTGTACACTCAAGACACTGCACCTGCTGCCGACCTTAGATCTCCATATATGGAGCTGACCTGCTCTGACATTCCATATGTTGATCTGACCTCATCAAACCCTGTACACTCAAGACACTCCAGATGTGGCCAGACCTCATCAAACCCTGTACACTCAAGACACTCTCCAGATGTGGCCAGACCTCATCAAACCCTGTACACTCAAGACACGCTCCAGATGTGGCCAGACCTCATCAAACCCTGTACACTCAAGACACGCTCCATACATGGCCCAGTGCAGAAGTGTTCATTCCATATGTTGATCTGACCCCCCTGCCGTCACCCAGGCGGATGCGTGCACGCGACCTCGCCCCTTTATGGCGTCGTTACTGGTTGGTAATGTTTATGTCTCTTGATAATTCATGAAAGCCCTTTAGCTCTGTAAAATCTGCACCTGGCTCACTGATAACAAACTAGGCTATCATTACACCTGGGCAAAACTGAATTCATTCTTTTTGGGTCCAGAATGAACCTCTGCAAGCAAAACACTTCAGAGTCAAAGTGGGTGACTGTAGGCAGATATCATGGAAGGAAAAAATAAATTACCTACCTGCGTTGTATTTTATAGGTTCCAGTGAACAAATGGCAACACAAATAATCTGAAAAGTCAATCAAAGAACAAGATTTCTATTCAGGATCTCCTCGGTGGTCAGTCTGAACACTGTACACACTGAGCTGGAGCATTCATTCGGTATTATTTTGACTACCAATACCATGCATGCCTACCTCATGGTACAAGAATAGCATTAAAAGGCATTAAAAACAAGGCTTCGGACCTCTCAAAACAAACTGGTCAAGTTACTACTTTGGCCTCACACCTGGAAACATGGGGTTAAATTAATTCTACTGCTATGCCACTATAAAATGTGGAATGCCCTACCAACAGACATCAAAAAGTGTGACTCCTTACCCCCCTTCAAAACCGCCATGAGAGCACCTGTCTGCAACCCCCCCACTGTAGGCTACATATAGGCTATGTTGTATTGCTACTAATAGTGTTGATTATGTCTTGTATTATTGTATGTCTTTAAATGTCTAGATGAATTGAATACACAGGTCCACATGGAAACAAGCCCTTAGGGCTTTTTGTTATCCTTTTTAACACCATTGTATAATCACACCACTGTGCTATTTGAAAACGGTTAAATAAGTCTTAACAGAATCAATCAATTCAATCAATCATATACTCTTCCTCTCACACACTCTCTCCTTACAACTCCTGCCTTCTGAATGTTTCCTCTCCTCTTAATCCTATCTGAAAATGTAAGCTATTAGCTGTGAGTTAAACATAGGAGCTGGAGCCTTGGCACCACATTAGGGGCACATCCCAGAGAGAGAGAGAGAGAGAGAGAGAGAGGGAGAGAGGGAGAGATTGAAAAGGCTTGAGGAAGAGAAAGGGAGAGAAAGGAGAAGATCTTGTGAAATTATGTTTTGCAATGAAATGATAGTGTAGCATGCTCACCGTGCTATCAAGTAACAGAAAATATTGAATAGGGTTATAAAGGGTGGGTTAATAGAAGTATAAAGAACATACACATGACAGGATTGATTGATTGAAAATGTTATTAACAGTTTGCAGAATGGGTACAGTTCAAGGAAAGTGCAGATCAATAATCTGTCATCATTTCCCTCGTAGACTATGCTCTCATGGGAAAAACGGTACTCAATCTCCACAGATATTGTTCCAGGATGTTTGTGTTCTTAAGTGGAGTTGGATTTTGTTCATAACCAGTGGGGACATATACATTTTCACAAGCCGATAAATCTCAGGAATCTCAGAACTTGCAACTGACTCATGAGGTTAGGGAATGTCAAGAGGAAGTTCATGATGTTGGTTTATGTACACTATAAAATCGAGAACATATAGGATCCTTATCTTTCGCATGGACTATTTTAACTACTTTGCTCTTACTGCTCGCATCATGGCCAATTTATACCACACTCTTGACACATTTTGACATTGAGGATTTTGTTTTAAATCAACTGTTACACAATAGTCCTATTTTACAGTTTGTACAGCTTATACAGCAGCAATCCGCCAGCAGAGGGCAACTTAAGACACATGTTTTAATTTCCATGTAAGTTGGAACAAACCTCTCTGAACCAATCAGATATTGGTTCTTCGAGGAATTAAATCCGGGCTCACTGTGGCCATGGCAACAGCTTTACCTCTGTGACAGCGGGGTGATGGAGGGCAGCAGGGGAAGAGAGGCAAGCTGTTATTTAGCATCTCAGCCTATTGGGTTGGAAGAGAATGTGTGTCAGTATACTTTTATCTGTCTCATTTAGCAGCAAGCTGTTGATCTATAGGCCGCAGTATGATTGTATATAGCCTATAGGCACACCTCTGATGAGAAAAGTAAAAATGCAATGAAAAGGTAACAGACAACATGTTGCTGATGTTAAAGCGCACACACATACACAAATAACCTCACAACTCAGATGTATGCTGTGGCTGAGGTGAGTATCAAGTTATGCGTGTGTGTGTGTGTGTGTGTGTGTGTGTGTGTGTGTGTGTGTGTGTGTGTGTGTGTGTGTGTGTGTGTGTGTGCGTGTGCGTGTGTGCGTGCCAGCCTTTCTTGACAGTCTGTCATCATCAAGGAAGGAACAAATAAATAGAGGGAAACTTTTGGGGCTTCATTTTAGTTGACTAATTTCCATGTCTACCAGGCTTAAGGGAAAGGCAGTAAGGCACTGTCACGAATTCAGCCCACAAGATTCTGGTGAGTCACTGTCAGAAATAATGAAAAATGTTCAGTCACACTCAAAGGAATGAGTAATAATATATAGCCTTCAGTAGCTGTGTTAGAAGCTCATTTCCAAGTTACTGTTTAAGCCACAACACACAATTATTGAGGTAGGCCTATTTCCCATTTTCAAGTTCTACGAAGAAAAAGACAGAAAAATGTGGCCAAATGGTACAATTATAATACGCTCCATAGTTCAGGGAGTTTTGAGAAAAAGAAAATTCAGCTGTGAGATTAGACATGCCATGGGCTATATCTTGCGCTACCCCTTACCCCAAATCCCTAAACTTATTTGCCATTTTTTTGTCACAAGTCCATCATGGCCTTACAGAAGTAGACAATCCACAGTAAAATGTAAAATCCACATGTAAAGGTAAGGCCTCTAACGAATAGAAGTCTGTTCCACAGTGTTGCAACAACAGAACAAACAAACACACAAATTCAAAACACAACAAAATCCTCCCTTCACACAAAATTCACAAATACTTATTGAAATTTCCTCTACACACATCCAAGAAAGACTGTTGGACGAATTTGCTCTATACACTCCCGCCTTCAACCCCATCTAATTGGCTGATGTACGCAGCGAGTTGCACGTGATTGGTGGAAGCGCCTGTCAATCAGCCATCACAGCTGAAGCCGCATCACGCCCCCGGCGCGGAGCGGAGCAGCAGCCAGAGCTTCGTGCCAGCGCCAGCGGCTACTCTGTACGTGTGGGAGCCACAGACAGTGCCTCTTTGCGAGGCAGAAAGCGGAATTATTAATAACAACCCATTCTTTTTTTTTTTTTTTTATCCCCGTTCCGTTATTATAGCCATTAACCCGTTTTCAGTCGCCCTTTTCTCGTTCACCCGAGTTTAATTTCATTTAAAGGGGGGTTGTTTCGGTTGTTTTTTGCAACAAGGCTCCCAAAAAAACGCCGGGCTCGGGTTCTGTCACCCCGGCTTCAGCTGAGTAGCGTGTGGTGTGTGTGTATGTGTGTGTGACAGTGTGTGTGTGTCTCGCGGACGCAGTTCAGTTGCTAACAAGTAGTTAGCAAGTGAGGCTAGTTAGTTAGCTAGCTTTAGCTAGCCCCAGCTTTGGCTTTTCCCCCATACCGCTGCCGTTCACAAGTCCCACCCTCCCCTCTCTCCAGTGCGTGTGGAGTCCGTCGCCTGGTCGAGAGAGAGGCTGCAGCGGACAACTCGAGTTGATTTTTTTCAGCCCCCCACACCCCAGTTTTGCCAGCATCGGTGCTGGCTTAAGTAATACATTGAAGTAGTAGGAGGAGTAGTAAACGTTAGCCGGGTTGACGCTAACGGTTACGCCGCGTTTTCATTGAAAAAAGGGTAACGGTCGCTACACTGGCAAGGAGACGGTCTAAAAGGAAGAGGCGAAATAAAAGAGAACAGGGAGGAGGACGCCGAGAATAAGGAGGGGACTGGCTGCTTTAGCCGGGGAGGTCCATTTACACGTAAGTGTGGCACACAGTTTGAGTCAATCAATCAGTTACTTTTCCCCTAACGGCTTACTGTAATTCTCTGCCTGCATCATGGCAACGTTTATCCAGCAAGCCACTTACCGTGGTTTATAAGCTCCCACGGTCAGTCCGCCATACTATACTGCTAACGGTAACGTAGTAGAGCCTCTGCTGAAGGCGTTTGACTATATAGCAGCAGCAAGACAGCTATAGGGTCTGATTCCACCACGCTTCTTTCAGTCATTTCTTAATAAACTAGATTAGTTATGTACATGGGCCAGATGGTCAATGTCTCAAATCTTTGGATTGAGTGGTACATTAAGCTAATAAGAAGAGCTAGCTAATCCTGCAGACTGCTGTTAACACTGTAGCCACTTCACAGGCTAGTAATGACATATAGCCTGCTGCAACTTGACAGCTCCAGCTACCAACACAGCAGAACGTCTCTGGGGTTATCTTTAATCCACATTGCCAACATTAGGCCTGTATCTTTACAGACAGACAGACAGACAGACAGACAGGCGGGTTACAGATGTGGCAACTGTGTTCCAGGGCTCAACAGTAGATCAATTGTCCAGTCGCCAGTGACAACGTTCTGATCAATGGTATTGACAACCCTAAAATCTATTCAACTGTCAACCCGGTGATGGCTTGTGCTGCTTGCTTACCACCTCCTGTCTAGCAACCTACTAGTTAGCACTGCTGTCTCATCATCAGTCAGACACCAGACACACACATGGACAAAATGTACCAGCACAGCTAGCAAGTTACAGTGCTCTGGTCAAATTGGCTGCTATTCCATTCATTAAAATAAAAGAGTGGGCACCTGAGAAGTCCCCCCCCCCGCCCCAGACTGGCAACTATTTGGGGTGAGGAGTCCCCTGATATTGGGGGAAGACTGAGTGAGCACTACTTTTCTTCCTCCTGGGAGTGCAATTACATCTGTATAATGATGATATGACCACTTGTGAACTAGGATGGAAATTCCTGTAAAAACAAAGCGTGATTAAAGACAGTACCTGAGTACCATAGATTCATGATTAGCCTAATGTCCAATATAGAGGGTATGCGAGTGACATCATCATACCCGGAAGTTATGCGGGTACTGAGTGGTAAAAAACGACTTTCTGGCCTTGACAAGTTGACAGCCCTTACATCCAAACAGAAAAGTCCAATCTGATTGTATATGTATGATCAACGATTTACAGGCAGAAATCATGTTGCATAAAATGACAACATTGGCAGTTTGTACGAATTCATATCACTTCCAATTTCACTTGTTCATCCTGTATCCTGTGTGTGTTCTCTCTCCTGATTGGATACAATTGGTATCCCGGGCTGAAATTGTATTTTCTGTTTATTAATGAGCTGGAGAGACAGGGTTGACCCCTGATACTGAACAAACACTATATATAGGAATAAGTATTATCAGAATATATATAGAGTAGACCTAACACTTATTTTTGGCACGTTGTGAGCTTGTTTTACATATTTTTGTATATAGAATAATCATCGTTGACAGACAGACAGTCTGGAATATAGAATGCGCAATAAAATAAACATAATGTTTAAATCTTCACGTACAAAGAATTCCCAGTGCCCACTCTGTTTTGGTGCCCAGACTTCCCAGGGGCCCATTCCGTTTTTGTGCCCAGTATTCCCGGTGCCCACTCTGTGTTGGTGCACAGATTATTTACCAAGTGCCCACTCTGTTTTGGTGCCCATATTTACCAGGTGCTGCCCCCTCTACTGAGGTGGACAGATTCACCAAGAGCCCACAATGTTTTGGTCCCCAGTCCTTTCATGCATTCAACACAGTTATGCCACACATGCAACACTCAAATGATTTATCTCCTTCCCTCTTCCATCCAAATACCCCTCCTCCCCCCCCTTCTGTAGACTCCAATCGCCGCTCAAGTCTCACACCAACCCAGCGAGCCCAGCCATGAGTATCGAGATACCTGTGGGCCTGACGGAGCTGCTGCAGGGCTACACCGTGGAGGTGCTCCGGCAACGGCCGTCGGACCTGGTGGATTTCGCCGTACAGTACTTCACCCGTTTGCGAGACACCAGAAACCAGGATGGAGCGGGTGGTGGTGGTGCTGTCAAAGGCAAAGTGATGTTCGATGGGGAGCCGATGCAGACAGAGTCCAATGGAGAAGATGACGACGACGATGACGACTCTGACTTTGAACGTAAGGCGACATTTTTTTTGGGTGATGGCGATGTGGGAAAGGTGGTGGTCTGGAGTGCTGCCACAGAAGTGTGTGTGTGTGTGTGTGAGAGAATGTAGAGTGACGGCAGGAGGTGGAGGGTTCACTGTAATATCCTGAGTGCTAATTTCATTCAGAGTTGCAAATGGACGAATTAACACTGAGGATTCTACTCTGCATGAGAGTAAGCAAGTGTGTGTATAAGTGAGTAAATGAAGAGAGAATTGTGAAAGTGACTTGAGTGAAGCCTTGACCCTTGACAGGGGCCTTTGTTCTTTATTCTGAAGACGGTTGGGGAGTGAGAGATTCTTCAATGGCTTGATGCGTGGCATCGTCTTTTACCCTTGAGTACTCTGCCCCTCTGCCTCCACCACTCATCTCTCATGTGCTCTTTGGGGAAATGGGAAAAAAAAACCTGTTGAGCCGTGAATGAGAAAGAAACCAAGGTGTTACATGTGCATGTACAGTATGTACTGTAACTGTATGGCATTCTTGTATTTGCACTAACAATAGAGACGCCTTGCAGACCGCCTTCATATCACTCATGATGCAATGGGCGCTCAGGTGACACAGGGCCACACTTCCTATTCACTACCGTGGAGAATTGAATACATGGGACCACAATGGAAACAATCCTTCAGGGCTTTTTGCGTTATACGATTACGTTTAGCTTGTTATTGCATAACTGTACCTACTGTACTTTTTGCAAATGTTAAAAGGATCCCTTGCTAATAAGCATTACTGTATATGCCTTAATACATTATAATTGCCCTCTATAGAGCGTCGCAGCCCCGCCTCCTACCCTGGCCCAGGAAATGAAACCCAATGCATTATTCTCATAGACATTTCGTAAAGTATTTATTTAAAGACGGTTACGCCGCGGACAAAGCCAACTCGAGTCGTGACAACTCATGACAACACAAACAATATTTTGGACCAAACAAATAATTAGAAAGAAGAAAAACAACAAAAAAAGTGTTGTAACCTGCCGTTTTTTTCTTCTTTCTAATTATTTGTTTGGTCCAAAATATTGTTTGTGTTGTCATGAGTTGTCACGACTCGAGTTGGCTTTGTCCGCGGCGTAACCGTCTTTAAATAAATACTTTACGAAATGTCTATGAGAATAATGCATTGGGTTTCATTTCCTGGGCCAGGGTAGGAGGCGGGGCTGCGACGCTCTATAACAACCCCCCCCCAAAAAAAAACCCAACAACAAACAAACACCTCCTAATATCTTTTTTACTGAAGGTGGACAACTCTCATCCATGTGTGTTCCAGCCTTATGGACTTATGGAGTGCATATGCTAATTAAAACATATTTCAAATATTGTTTTGATTATTAACCTTTATTATATAGCATTTTGTTGTTTTTTATTAGCACATGCATTCCATACGGCTGGACCACACATGGACAAATTACATCATCAACTTGCAATGGGCATTGTCCCCCTTGAATAAAATAAAAATAAAAATAAAATAAATGAAATATATACGGTGTTACAGTTATACATTTTGGTGTTACAGTTATACATTTTGTTTAGTTATAGAGGGCAATTGTAATGGACTAAGTCAGATATAGAAGGCTTATTACATAATACTGTAATAATGGATTCATTTTATTTAAAATGCACTTTGCATTTGAGAAAATCTCAAAGTGCTATTAGCCAGGGATCCATTTAATAAAGTATTCAATTAATCAAACAGTATGGGCTTGAATCCTCCGGTGCCGTCGGCTGGGACCGGGTGTCCATGCCAGCATAATTGGCCATGTTCACCGGAGGGAAACGGGACGGGGAGTTGGACCACTGCACCAGTGACTCCTATGTACAGATTAGGCCCTCGGGGCACCTGTTAGCAGGGGGTGTTGAAGGAGTAATATCTCACGCGGCTTGCTATGTCGAGTCGACCCGGTGAAGCTCCATCCTTGCAGGTGAACCAGTGGAAAAGCGGTGATAAGACAACACAGTGTGTGGGGAATTCAGGAATTGGCGACGACTGTGTACGACTAAATTGGTAGAGAAAGGGGGAACATAATTGACATTTGGCAATAAGGCAATGCCTTGCTTTGCTCGGCGTGTCTGAGAGCAATGTGACCTGATTCGGTCCAGTGTGTCGTGGAGCCAGGAGCTGTTACCTTGTGAATGGATGCTCTGTTTTTCCTCAATGAGCAGATCCACTGTGATGTGCTCACTGCTATGCAACGTCTATCTGGGCCCGGCATATCTTAAGTCCATTGATGCATTTTGGATAGATACGAGAGATTCATCAGTGACCAAGGCAATTCTTTTAATTTTGGGGTGTCCTTTTTCATTGCTTCATTGATTCTTCATGTGTGCTGATGATGGCACAAGATGTTGTACATCTTGCTCAGCAGTAGTTACTGGCTATTTCAGACAGTGATTCAGAATGTATATAGTATAATCTTGCCTTTGCGATTCAGACCCATTAGCTGGGACAGCGAAGAGGGGAATTTAGAGGGCAGTTTTAAAATGGACCTTTTGGTTGTTGTCAAACAGCTGTAACCTCAGCTGCAGGGTGTGTGTGTGTGTGTGTGTGACTGACTGACTGACTGACTGACTGACTGACTGTGTGTGACTGTGACTGTGTGTGTGTGAGACTGTGTGTGAGACTGTGTGCGCGCCAACAGATATGCTTACAGCTCGATTTCACACCCGTTCAAATTCCATCGCAGTGACGACATCAAGCTACTCTTTCCGGTACAGAGTGATCAGGGGTCAGATGTTGAGCATGCTCCACACCTCATCAAAGTTAAGCACCATGGCCTGGCCTTGCATAGGGAGCCGGTTCTAAATCCAGGCCTCACTCAGTGGGGGAAATGTTCCCTGCACGGATTGGGTCACACACACATGACATCCATGTTATTGGATTATTCAATCAGGCCCCAGTGTACGTACACTGCCCTTGGGGAAGATTCAGTTCCAGATAGTATATATGGGAAAACTACTTGGAATGGCTACAGAATATCATGTGCTGCTGCCCCTTACCGCGAGCACCACTAATGCACTCACTGATTTCCACAGTACAAGCAAGCTGCATGTGCTAAAAATATATCTTAAGTTTGCTGTTGCTTGAGATTCTAAGTAGGTGTGGGCTTTTCTTTTTTTCCCCAGTTGTATTCGTTGATGATTGTTGCACTGCTGAATTTCTTTCTTCTGCTTGAAAATTCCTGCTAAATTAAAGAGGTCATGTGTACCTGGGGTCATACAATGACAGAGGAACTGTCACGCTGACTGCCAGCGATGAAAAGTCATTAACCCATTCTGGATGGGCATCCCTTTTGGTGTTTTAAAGCATTCTGTTATACTTTAGCTATTTAAAAATAGCAGATCTACAAGCTCAACGAGTGCCGCAATACGAGCTTGTAGATCTGCTATTTTAGAAAAATCGTGAAAATGTGGTGCAAATCTTTGGATATATATTCTTTCAGAGTGAACGTTTTTTAACTCAAATCTTTGCTTCTGGGGGATCCCTGGAACAACATATTTTCAGATGGGGGTCGGCGGCCAATTACATACAATGAATCTTGGGGGTCCTTGACATGAAAATGTTTGAGAACGACTGACATAGAAACATGGGTTTTTCAGAAAACTGTCAGGATTTAGAAGACATTTGTAGAATCGTCCTCGGGTCTAAATGGGTTAAAATACGTGTGTGTGTGTGTGTTCATAACCAGACTGCCCTGGCGTAGCGCGAGCGGCGAGCATTGTGCAGAGACGTCATCCACCCCTCAGATATTCGCTTGCAGGGCCTCTATTTGAGCGAGGGCCGTGTTCCCAAACCATTTGTATTGGTTGAGATCACCTATTCCTGGAATACAGCTATTTTCATTGATGTGTGTGTGTGTGTGTGTGTGTGTGTGTGTGTGTGTGTGTGTGTGTGTGTGTGTGTGTGTGTGTGTGTGTGTGTGTGTGTGTGTGTGTGTGTGTGTGTGTGTGTGTGTGTGTGTGTGTGTGTGTGTGTGTGTGTGTGTGTGTGTGTGTGTGTGTGTGTGTGTGTGTGTGTGTGTGGCGGAGACGTTCCTTTCATGTCCTCTTTCATTAGGTATTCATTTATTAATGAGATTGGTTCAGGACAATGTCGCAAATTAAGCCATGGCTGACGCTCCATATCAGGACAGTTTGTCATCATGGTCAGATCCCTCGCTCCCTGGCCGGGCCATCGGCAGGAGGTGTTATGCTGTCAGTCAGCAAGATGAGTGGCATTGCATTTCGGACCTTCAACTTAAAGATTCATTTGTCAGTTTGAGGAGAAAAGTGGCACCTTAAATCCAACACACAATAGTGTGTTGGATACCGTCCCATCGCCTGAAGGGATGCGACGCTCTGATTGGTTCAGAAACTTCAGATCAGAGCGGTGTTTCAACTTGAAACCGTCTGAAACTTCAAAATAAAATGTCCACCATTTCCGTTTCACTATGCCTTTAAGTTGCTTCATTCAGTAATTAGATATTTGATATTCATTTTAGCTGCCACGCCCCCTTCCTATACAAACCCATTATAACTTCAAACTCCATTTTAACCATGATAGATTCATCGAAAATGCCCGTTTTTTTCAGTTTTTTCCATCTTGGATTGCGCACGCACTCCCACGCCTGTTCAATCTGTTGCTTTCAATCGCTTTTATCTACAATTCCTTGTCCCAGGTGGCAATTTCTGGTCAAAACGAGGTTTATTCCATGGCCCATAGTAGACTCTGTAATGGTCGCGATGAGGCTTTCTCATCATCCAACGAGAGATCAACATCCGGTCCGACAACGGGATATAATAACATCCGGTCTCTGATTTTTGTCCCTTCAAAATAAGGGTTGAACGGGGGGAAATCCTGGCAATATAATAACGATAATATCAATTAATCGTGGCGGGTTAAGGGTTAAAAAAAACGTCTGGGGTGTTCACATAAGCCTGAGTAGACGATAAGTTTTATTTGAAAGTGAAATATCCCTTTAACAAAAATATTAGGCCTATTTAGGTCATATCTCCAGTGACTCTCTTTAACAATAGTAATAATTAGTCAATTATTATTACACAGGGACTTGCTGAGCAAAATTCACAATGTTTGTAACTTATATAATAAGCCAGGGAAATGCCACTGTATGTGTTTTAATCAACATACTGTAATACCATGAATGGCGATGGCCTGAGGCTTAGCTAGCCCCCCCCCCCCCCCCCCCCCCCCCCGGTCTTCCAGAGGTTTAAACCTTTCAGTTGAGGCTTCATTACAAATGTATTGCCTGACTCTGGAACCAGCATATCACTGCTGGGGACCCTACCAGAAGTAGGCCACTGACCCATTTTGTGTTCTGACCTATAGTCTATGAAAGAAAGCTCTAGGGAAATTGGGTTCTCTTCTTTTATTAAGAAGTAGATGGACAACATTCACTCTTTTTTATATTGTACAGACAGTAGGAAAGCAGAGAGTGAAACGGCGTAAGGGATGCTCGGGAGAGAAAGCTGTTTTCTTTCAAGGGAAGTGGGCAGTCCACTCCCACAAGTCATTTTGTTTTGCCTCGTCAAAACAGATGGTTGGAATTGAGAGGCAAATGGCATAGGGAATACACAGAAGTGAAGGCAGGCCTCCAATCCGCTGGGATTGGAACGTAAAAGCTGCACAAAAATAATTTACGGTACAAGAGTCGTACACCTTCACTGAAAATGATACAGATGGTAGAAAAGCTGAGATGAAAATGGTGGAGGGCCAGAGGTCAGGAGGCTTCTGGTGGGGTATCCTGTGCTGGGAAGGGGCACAAAGGAGTTCAAAGAGGGTGGGTCGGTACTAGACATGCATTGGGCACAATATAGGGGATGTAACCTAGTTTCCGTAGTAAATGTGTAGGGATGGGAAACTTTGTTAAACAAGAAGAAACAATGTATTTGTTATTTCCACAAGGCCAGGGGTACAGATAATGTTTTTGCCCCTGTCTGTGTGCCTATCTGTGTGTGTTATAATCTAATATCGGAAATAATGTACAGATTCTAGAATATACGGTTCCTGAAGAAACATTGTGGGATTGCTGCAAGGCAATGTTTTGAGGGGTGCTATCCCCTCCTATATTCAGCTATTAGTGTAGATTTTCAATTCCCATTGACAATGAATGGATAATTTACAGTATGTGTCTGAGCAAATCGGCTATTTTCGGCCTACACAAACATTCAATTCCCATTGACAATGAATATAGAATTTATGTCATGTGTCTGAGCAAATCGGCTTAGTGTCTATTTTCTCCCCACACAAATATTAAATTCCCATTGACAATGAATGGAAGAATTTTACGTCAGTGTCTGAGCAAATCGGCTCCCCCTGGCTCGTGTGTGTGTGTGTGTGTGTGTGTGTGTGTGTGTGTGTGTGTGTGTGTGTGTGTGTGTGTGTGTGTGTGTGTGTGTGTGTGTGTGTGTGTGTGTGTGTGTGTGTGTGTGTGTGTGTGTGTGTGTGTGTGTGTGTGTGTGTGTGTGTGTGTGTGTGTGTGTGTGTGTGTGTGTGTGTGTGTGTGTGTGTGTGTGTGTGTGTGTGTGTGTGAGAGTGAGAGTGAGAGGGAAGAGGGGGTCATGTCATGTGGTATCATTGGGAGGTGGGAGTTTTGGAGCTTGAAATTCACACGTTTTATTATCCAAAATATACTTTTGAGTACCATTGAAATGTAAAAGTGCAACATAACAAGCATGTATTATGTGTCAGATGGTCTGTCATGCATGCTGTCCTTATGCCTTTTACTCTTTGATTTAATATCTTTTTTTAAATTATCTTAAATGTGTCTTGTTTGTTGTTGGTTCTATCACAATGAAAGCACTCTCCTTTGCTCTGTGTACATCACATTTCCTTGTATTCTGAGTCTGACCTGTTCAAATCTGTTATGCTGTTTAGTCATGCCTGTGTAGTGTCACTCTGCCACTGTGTGTTCATGTTTAGTCATGGCTGTGTAGTGTCACTCTGCCACTGTGTGTTCTGCTGTTTAGTCATGCCTGTGTAGTGTCACTCTGCCACTGTGTGTTCATGTTTAGTCATGCCTGTGTAGTGTCACTCTGCCACTGTGTGTTCATGTTTAGTCATGCCTGTGTAGTGTCACTCTGCCACTGTGTGTTCATGTTTAGTCATGCCTGTGTAGTGTCACTCTGCCACTGTGTGTTCATGTTTAGTCATGCCTGTGTAGTGTCACTCTGCCACTGTGTGTTATGGTGTTTAGTCATGGCTGTGTAGTGTCACTCTGCCACTGTGTGTTCTGCTGTTAAGTCATGCATGTAGTGTCACTCTGCCACTGTGTGTTCTGCTGTTAAGTCATGCATGTAGTGTCACTCTGCCACTGTGTGTTCATGTTTAGTCATGCCTGTGTAGTGTCACTCTGCCACTGTGTGTTCTGCTGTTGAGTCATGCCTGTGTAGTGTCACTCTGCCACTGTGTGTTCTGCTGTTGAGTCATGCCTGTGTAGTGTCACTCTGCCACTGTGTGTTCATGGAAAGAAACAGGCAGACATGGAGAGCTGTGTGACTGATGGTATTTTGTTGTAAGACAAATGGAGGGGACATGAAGGATAATACAAGACAAATGCATGTTATAAAAATTGAACTAAGCAACATAAAATATTAAAAACTGCCTGAGTGAGATGAAGAGAAGCAAAGGGACTGACAGACAGAGAGTGAGAGCGAGAAGGAAACTCACTGTGTGACTGAAAAAGACAGAAGAATGGCTTTGAAAGGAATATTGTTTGACGTTGTGCACTTTCAGTAAACTCAGAACTACAGACAGACAGAACAGCACAAAGCTGTCTATCAAGAGTCACCTGGATACATAAAACTTGAGTGTTTAGCTTGGATCATGGATTGGTGGCATGTCACATCTCAGATGTGAACAGAGAAAGCACTGGATCATAAAAAAGAAAAGAAAAGAACATTGGTCTGATTTATCACGGGACACTTGTGCAACAACTTAATAAGGTTAGGACTTAATCAGTCTTCTTAGCATGTAATGCATTTTCAATTCTGACTCAGGACCAGTATGGAGAGAGCTACCAGAGATTAAAATAGGGTGCATTTTGCATCCCAAAACGCAGTTTATAGTTAAGGGACGCAATAAAACAACGACCTCTGCATCCACTGGATGCACTACTGTACTGTTTTTTTATTCTAGTTTATTTTGCTAGCTTTAGTTATAATAATTTTTTCTTCTGTTTTCTACATGAATATAACCATATTAAATGGGAGCAATTTGAGCTGTGGCAAAATGTGACTCCTAACGTTGTTGAAGTGGGACTCATCTAAAAGACCATCCCTGCATCCCGGGACTCATTACATTGAAAACCTATTTACATCACTGAGCTACAGAAAGAGGGTTGGAGGCCTCTACATGTTATATCACAGAGACAACAGCTTAAACAAGGAGGACTCTACATGTTATATCACAGAGACAACAGCTTAAACAAGGAGGACTCTACATGTTATATCACAGAGACAACAGCTTAAACAAGGAGGACTCTACATGTTATATCACAGAGACAACAGCTTAAACAAGGAGAACTCTACATGTTATATCACAGAGACAACAGCTTAAACAAGGCATCTTTTTCCGCACATAACACATAAATGTTCAATGCAAGTTAACTGGGCTATGAATCGCATGTCTTGGGGCATGCAAACAAACAAACATGAAAACGCATTGCTAACTTATAAACAGTTGCTTCATAGTCGTACATTAATGACCACAATATACAATATGAGGCTGTTTAAATGGGAATCACGTTTTTAATTACTTGGTTGTAATAAAATGTGATCAACATAGATCTGAGCGTTATTGGTGTTTCATCAGCAGCCTTAAAGGACAACTTTGTTCATGTTTTAGATTATTAGAGAAAGTAAAAGATGAGTATTATTATTTTTTCATTCGCTGCTTTCTTTCATTTTAGCGATTTTAGCTATTTTTGACCGGAGGGGGGAGGGGGAATGTCTGACGTGCACTTTCAGTAACTCAGAACTACACACAGACAGAACAGCACAAAGCTGTCTATCAAGAGTCACCTGGATACATACAACTATACAACTGTACAAGTGTTTAGCTTGGATCATGGTGGCATGTCACATCTCAGATGTGAACAGAGAAAGCACTGGATCGTAAAAAAAAAAAGAACATTGGTCTGATTTATCAAGGAACACTTGTGCAACAACTTAATAAGGACTTATGGGGGTAGGGGCATTCCAACATGCCCATTTTATTACAATGTTTTTATGGCGATTTCTTTATTAATATTTACTATAGTCGTACTAGAGCCCAGGAAATTACATCTGGCCACAAAAGATCATGGGATCTACTGAATGTGAAGGTAGAGTTGTAGGCTCAATATGTCAAATTGTCACCTCCCCCTTTAGCCCCATGTTGGAATGCCCCCCCCCCAAACATAGCTAAAATCGCTAAAATGAAACATATATTAACATATTTTTACTTTCTCTAGTAACATACTAACAACCTAAAACATGAACCTTGGTTGAAAAAAAACTAAAGTCCTTTAAGAGAGTATTCACATAATCTCATAATGGCACAATAGTACAACAGAAACCGAATTAACCATGTGTTGGTTAAAGAACTCTTATCTTCATTGAGAAACCTGTTTGGTTGCCAGCCACCATGGGTGATATGAGAGAGAGCCTGTGTTAATGTGTGTGACTGTGCGTGTGTGTAGAGCGTCTGTTTGTTAGCTTGTTGTTTCTGTTTGAACCCAGGGTTAATGGAGCCAGAGGCATGATCATCACAGACAATTCATAATGAAGTTCCGACTCTCATTCTCTCCCTGTCTTTGGCTTTCCTACCCTTTATCCATCATCTCTTTTCATCCCCTCCCTCCTTCTCTCTCGCCCCTTTCTCAGTTGACCCTGTCTGTCTTTCAGAGTCCACACGCACACACGCACACACGCACACGCACACACACTCAATCTCCTTTTTCTCTCTCTCTCTTTCTGTGTTCATCTAATTACATTCAAATCTTCATTGGCCCACATGGGAAATGTAGTTTGTGTGCACTGCAGACACGGCCCAATAATGGAAAAAAACGCATACTGTATACTGTGCCATACAGTCAAGCAGACACTGATACAGCTAGTCAGTAGCACAATGTAGAATCGGTGTTGATTTCGTCGACTGAAACAACGAAAAATGAGGGCTGCACGATTAATCGAATTTAAATCGAAATCGCTGTCAAAAAAAGAAAATCGACAAATCGTTTTTCACTTTAACTAGTGTATTTGCGGTACGTACGGAACTCGCTCATTAAAACACTGCACAAAGCCAAAAGTCCTGCTAAAAGCACAACACCAAATTAATGTAATCTGTCTCTGCCGTGGTGCGCACAGCTCACAACTCTGCTCACTCATCCACGTAGCCCTGACGTAGCCCCGCTGAGGTAAACTTGTTGTTGGATTAAACATAAAAAAGCTCATAGCTTATCAATACCGCGTTCCGACATACTGTCCCTTACACTGTTGATTTTGCACCGAGGAGCCTGTGTTGCGTGCTGAATATAGCTGATCTGCAAGCTCACAATGCGCTGCCTCCGCAACACGTTGTGAGCTTGTAGATCGGCTATTTTCAGCACGCGGAAATATGCAGGATGCAGACGTTCAGAAACCTTTGCCTTCACAATAAAAGCATCAGTTGTCACAAGTTGAATCATTATTTTTCACATGGCCCATATGAGAAGCAGAATGGAAAAGGATTACAGATTTGGTGGCATTTCACATTTCAAAAGGGTGCAGGAAGAGTGGGCACCTAAACATTGCGGGCACCTCGGTGTTAAATTGGCTATTTTTTCCAAAAAATAATAATTATAAAAGGAATTCATTTGGATAATGTTAATGGACTTATTGTAAACGTTTTCACTTGTTTAATCCTAAAGGGGATTTATTTCTTTGTTTAAGGTTTGGACTTTATTCCAATAGGAAAATTCACATTTGTTTGCATGTAAAAAAAAATCGTGCTACACTGATAAACTAAATAAAAACTAAGACTAAAAATATTGAACTTTGACAACAAATACAAACTAGACTAAATGTTAAGGAGGGACTAGTGGTGAAGAGATCCAGTAGAACTAAAACTGGATGCGCTCGGGTGTTGCACTCTGAAAATAGCAGATCTACAAGCTGTGCTGCGTTGTGAGCTTGTAGATCGGCTATTTTCAGCATGCAAAGTTGCAAACTATTTTAAAATCTGCCATTACGAGACCATCAAGGCCGGCCAAAATGAATTTGTCGACTAAACCAACTGTACATTTATTTGACTAAAACAAGACAAACTAAAACCTTTCAGATGACTAAAATATGACAAACTAAGTGACATTTTATTGAAAAGACCAAATCAAAACTTGCTGTCACAATCAACACTGGAATGTATCTTTATTATATTATTATATATTTTATTATTTTCTTTATAATAACTTTGGAATGGTTGGGGTTGTGTTGTGGAAGAGCATACTGTTTCTAAGCTGATGCTGATGATAAGGTTGGAATCATCCTATTCAGTCGGATTTGCTAGTGGATTTGACCTTTTCCCTCTGCAGTACAATAGTCGTGAGCTAGCCAGGGTTATTTTGGGATAGTAGGCCTGTTCAATACACAGGTTTAGCTTAAAGGACCACTTCACCTATCTTCATATAATAGGTCCTCACTAATACTCATGAAAAAATGGCGCTATTTGTTTCTACTCTGTCTGTGTCTCATAGGAGGGCTGTGGGCAGTTCAGAAACCGTTCTCCAGTGACATCATCGATTGGGAATACAAGCTAATAGAAACTGCAGGCTTTCTAGTCCTGAAAAGTTGCAATGCGAAAATGGAAGCCATCGTTCTCACGATAATGAAAATCTAAACATTTTTGTAAAAACAAATCTTGTTTAAAAAAGAAATCTGCCTAATGTCACTGGAGGACGGTTTCTAAACTGCCCACAGACCTCCTATGAGACACAGACTGAGTAGAAAAGAATCGTGCCATTTTATCATGATTATTAGTGAGGACCTTTTATATGAAGATAGGTTGAAAAGTGGTGAAGTGGTCCTTTAACAGCCTCTTGTTGGTCTTTTCTATGACGGTACTTGTGAAGTAATGTTCAAGGAGAGTTTAAATTTAAACACATTTCACTCCTACCTCTGGAAGTGAGAGTGTTAGAACAGTTCATGAAAAACACTAGCGTTAAAGTTAGGCTAAGTGACATTTTCTTGGTTAAAAGTAAAAACAAGGTTCTTTGTTGAAAGATTATAAGCTCTATATTGTGATAGTAATCATTGCCACAGAGTCAGAGTGTTTGTTCAGTAACGGGGGTCTCCTCTCCCCGTCTGTCTAAATCTTTAACTAATTCACTGCCATTGAACAAGTGTTCCAATAATGTGTTGCCCAGGAAAGTATATTAACTGGACTGGACTTCTATCCCTGTTTTTCCCCTCACTCTGTCCAACTCTCTTGTCTGTACTCTCTCCTCCCTTCTCTCTCGCTGAATCTGAACTTCCTCTCTAACCTTTCAAGATCTTAATAATGTTCCCTCTTTCATTGCGGTGGTCACTCGCCCATCCACCAGCCCCATACCATTATACTATAATCCCATAAAGCTTGAATCAGTCCTAAAGCATGCTTCAAATAGGAAGTCAATGCATCATTAATTATTATTTTAAATAATTTTTATGTACTGTAGTTACTACTACTACTAGGCCTACCGATATGCTTTAAATATACATTTCAAGTCATGGGTATTTATTTAATGGTGCACTGGCTTACGTTGCTCTGAAAGCCATATTGGCTCATGTAGCCTCATGTAGCTAGCTAGCTGCCTGTGGCAGCTGTTGCTGCTGATGCTGCTGTTGATCTGCCTGTGGGCGGGACACAACTTTGGATGCTGCTGCTGTTAACAATGTTTTCTAAATCCTGACCCCATGTTTCTATGTCAGTGTTTTTTAAAAATGTTCATGTGAAGGACCCCCAAAAATATATGTAATTGGCCGCCGACCCCCATTTGAAAATATGTTGTTCCAGGGACCTCCCCCAGAAGCAAAGATATGAGTCAAAAACGTTCGCTCTGAATGAATATATATTCAAAGATTGGCACTCAAGATTTCAAGACTTTTCAAAAATAGCAGATCTACAAGCTCATAGCGTGGCACCGTGTGCCGCGCTATGAGCTTGTAGATCTGCTATTTTTCAATAGCTAAAGTATAACATAATGCTTAAAACACCAACAGGGGTTCCCGCCCAGAAAGGACCACCTCACACCACTTTTCAACCTCTCTTCATATAATTAAAAAAAAAAAAGTAAGTAGCCCTCCTGAGCCATGAGATAGATAGATAGATAGATTCAATTTATTGTCATTGTACAGAGTATCAGATACTTATACAGCGAAATGGAAGGTGTACAAAGAGTACTGAGCCGCTGCAACATGGGTCGCGCCGCCACTGACTTCTCTTTACATCAAATGCGACCGCCCACTTCAAGAGTCAAGAGAAGGGCCCATAGGGCAGGAGCCTATCTCCTGTTTCTGTAGCGTGAGGCAGCTTGATGTACAAGTACACCCCCTGGACACGACGCTAGTATGTCTTCATATAATTGGTCCTGACTAATGATCATGATGAAATAGCACATTGTTTTCCTACTCGGTCTGTGTCTCATGGTCATCGATGGGGAATACCAATAGAAACGGCAGGCTTTCTTTCTACTCCTGAAAAGGTGCAATGTGAGAATGGAAACCATCGTCCTCACGATATTACAAATATTATATATAAATAATATATATTTTTTTTAAATCTTGTTTTAAAAAAAGATCTGCCTAACGATGATGTCACTGGTGGACGAGTTTCTGAACTGCCCACAGCCCTCCTATGAGACACAGTAGGAAAGAAATGTTATCAACAGTAGTGAGGATCAATTATATGATGATGGGTTGAGTGGTGCTTGTAAAAAACAAGCACAATATGCAGAGAGTCAAACTCACACATCCATTTTCCATAAAGAGTAGACAGGATGTGATTGACAAAGCAAATAATCCTTACCTTGGTGTTAACGGGGAGGAACCAAACAGAATGTTGTTGGTATCCAAAATTGCATTCAAATTCTATTAGATTTGTATTTAAATCTTGATTTTTATAAGATAATTGACACCCCTAATACTGCAGTCACATGCCACTACACTGGTAATGTCATACTGTTTGGACCTGTTCTATTTTATTGCAAACTAATCTGATGATTGTAATATTTGTGTCCATTTCCTGTCTATTCTGTTTAGTTGCTGATTGGCTGCATGTTGTACAAACACACACAGTTGACTCATCTCATTACCTGTGTGAGAGAGAGACACACACACACACACACACACACACACACACACACACGCACACACACACGTACGTGCACCCATGCATTATCAAAGCTTGTGTGTCCTCTTGCATGTGTGTGTGTAATGTGTATGCTGTTCTACATGTACGTGTCAGAGAGCGGGGTAAACCCCTGCCTGTGTGAGGCATGTCTGTGTACGTAAGCATGTGTGTGTGTGTGTGTGTGTGTGTGTGTGTGTGTGTGTGTGTGTTGGTTTGTGTGGCTGGTCCCCGACGTGCAGCGTTGTATAACAGGTGACCTGATTAGCGGGCTGCTGTGTGTGTGTGTGTGTGTGGTGTCTGTCCACTGTGCATTTAGCCTGCAAGAAAATCTAATATGGCTTCCCTACAGAGCACTGCCATGCTGAGTGACTGACAGGATTAAGTGGAAAAGTCCTGGGCCAGATAATTCTACTGACTCTCTCTGTTTCACCTGTCTGTCTGTCCGTCTGTCAGACCGTCTGTCAGCCCGTCTGTCAGCTTCTCTGTATAGTATGCCTAGCTCTGACAACACAGTCTCATAAAAAGGAGACAGAGTGTACAAATGGAACCAAATGGACCCATTAGGGTCCATTTGGTTCCATTTGTACACAGTCCCATTAAAAAAAAAAACATATAAAATACTTAATGATGATTTAAAATAACGTTTAACATTAGCAATATTAAATATTTCCGTACCCATATTCCATGTATAGCAGCTAAAATAGCTGATTACTAAAGCCCCTGAGCCACACCTGAACGAACCGATAGGCGAGCAAGTTAGCGTGGTGCTGTTAAGGACCTACATAAGTACATATTAACAAAGACATACATAGGCTATTGTTCATAAAGACATTTTCAAATGAACATTATGCACATTTTTCATGTGGTCCATGAGAACTATTATGTGCATATTTGAAGTGAGTTCAGCCTGCTTTATTGTAACACACCGTTTTATTTATAGTTTTTTGTTCATGTTCATTAGAGTATCTATTGTCTATCCATCTATTGTTGCACTGAATGCCTTTCTTATTGTTAGTATGCTTAATCTCCATCTTTACTTTGTGACCTGCCTGCCCGAGTATCCGTATATATCCTGTTTATTGTTTATCTGTGTAGTGTGTACATCTGTCTAATGCTTTAGAAAAGTGTTCTATTGTCAGTCGGTACTTCTGTGTGTATTGTCTCTGTCTGTTTGAATGTCTGTCAGCTCTGTTTCTATACTAGTCATATTCTTGCATCTTTCTATCACCCACTTATGCTGTGTCTGCGTCCTCAGTTTGTCTGTCTTTGTTTTTATTCTGTATCCATCTACCTTCGTTTGTTGTTCTTGTACAGTAGTATCTTTACCATCGTAAGCTCTCTTCCTCGCTTTGGCTATTGCTTAGTTTATTATTTGTTTGTCTAGTATATCAAACTATCCATCCACCGTATGTGTGTGTGTCTGTTAGTTTAAGGAAATTGGCTGTGTAATACTGATTACTACACATGGAGGTAAACTAGTAATGGCTGTGTAATACTGATTACTACACATGGAGGTAAACTAGTAATGCAAGCATATTACTCATTCCTTTCATGGTACGACAAGGGCTAAGAGTGACGTCAATCTCAGAAATGAGGAAGTAAAGACAGAAGACTATGGTGTCTTTACTATCTTTTTATCACAGACATGTCAGTGTATCTCCCTCGGCAAGGAGTTATTCCCTGTTAAGTGAGTGGTAGATGTTTAGCCTCCCTGCGTGGAAGCCCCTGTGTTTGAATGCAGGACAGGTGCTTACATTGGTGGCGTGAGCCAGGGTTAGGTCGTGCTTCCTGGTGGGGGAGGGGCAAAGGGGAGTTGGGCGTATTAGAAGTCTTATATCTGCCTGCACTCGGCCACGGGGATATCGCATTCCACTTTGGCTGAGATGCTTGGACCCTCCCTGGGTTGAAGTCCAGATGGTTAGGTTATGAAAATATTGAACCACACATGAAGGGAAGAAAAGGGCAATGGAAAGAATAGAAACAAACATTTAAGTGCATGCACAGAAGACCTGATAAAAGGAGAGCTTGGAAGGAGAGAGCAGAAAGGAATATTTAACTGGACAAATTAATCAAAAAGCTTGTTGAAACAAGGCACGCACGCACGCACGCACGCACGCACGCACGCACGCACGCACGCGCGCGCACACAAGCACACACGCACACACACAACTCTGTGGTGTGAGAACCTACATGCACCCAGTCATAAGTATCATTTGAACGTTGTCACTTCCTCATTCCCAGTCCCCAATCTGTCTCCAGTCAGTGGTACATGAGGGAGAAACATGAGTAAAGTGTGTGCGTGCTGTGTGGGGAGGTAATCAGGAAGTTCACACACCCCCTCTCTCTCTATTACTCTCTCTCAATGCTCAGCGAAGTCACGGTACACTTCTGCAATATTTCTCATTAAAAACAGCCATATGGCAGTTATCTGTAACACATTCAAACTTGAGTGCCTTTCTGTCTGTTTTTCAGTACATCTCAGTACTGAGACAATTCCACTAGTTGTGTTACACCCTGCAGGGTTTGCCAGACACTACGGTACGGTTGCCAGACACGGCGAGTAAATAAAATGTTCAGGCAAGTGGAGTTTGCTTTCAGGTTGCCTGTCGGGCAGGTACGTTTGAGGGGGGGGATTCTGGGGAAACAACCGTCTTTAGTGTTGAAGACACCACCAGCAGGCAACTGCAGGGGTTCCCCTAGACCATTTTGGACCCCGCATAATTGTTTATGATGGACGATGTACTTATCAGGCAAGTGGGCATGACCTTTGGGCAAGTAGAACATGGCCTGTACTTGCCAGATGGGCAAGTACCTCTGAGACCTGACACCTGAGTGTCAACCCCATAGATTGCATGGTGGATTAGATGCTCTCTTCTCTATGCTGTGTGTAAGCCCCTGCCCTGGCCCCCTAATAGTTTAATTCCCTCATACGTTTGAGAAGCCCTGGCCTACAGTATTATCCAGTTGGGTTGCAGTTTAATACCAGCAATACCATTTATTTTTTTGCACAGAAGGATTACATTACCAAAAATATGTGCTGTTCATTCAGCTGATGTCAAATGGAGATTAATTAAAATGAGCGAGAAGATGGAGGACTTCCTGTTCACACAGGAAGTTCAAGTGACTGACTTGCATAGTTCTCAAGAGAGGCGGGTAGGGAGGCGCGGCCAATCTGACACTTGAAGCGACAAGCAGGCGCACTGACTCCCGTGAAACTGTTGCATTGATGCTCGTATCAGGTATCACAAACACCTGCCTACAAGTGTGCCAACAGTTGCCCTTTTTTCTTTCTTCATTGCAACGCACAGGACAATGATTAGGCATGTCTGAAGCAGGCGTACTGTACATAGCCCATTGGATTCATGTCCTCACTGTATTGCATTACTGCTATTATTATTTAATGTTTATGCCTTGCTTTTCTTTTCTTTCTTTCTCCATTGCTCTGTAAAGCACTTTGAGCTGCATTTCATGTCATGAAAGGGGCTATACAATACATACTGTGTGTATTCACATGAGAAGAATACAGGCGCCGTGCTGCTCCCTGTCTGAAGAGCTGTGTTGTACTGTCATATATTTACAGTATTGGCATGCTTAATGCTAACATACATTTAAAGCTCTGCTTTCCTACTGCATATTGTTTGGTTTTCTGTGTAGTAGCCTGTACATACAGTAAGAATAGTGAGTGTTGTTCTATCAAAGATTAGCTTTAATACTTCATGGCATTGTTAAATGTTTTTTTGTGGCTTTCGCCTTTATTTTTATTTTTTATAGAGGGACAGATAGTAGGCTGACAGGAAATGGGGAGAGAGATGGGGGGGGGGTGACATGCAGTAAAGGCCGTCGGGATCGGGAGTCGAACCCGCGGCACACTGCCAGACTGGATTGCCAGCCAAGGTGCCTGGACCGCTGAGCCACGGCCCAGGCCTACTTCATGGCATTGTTGCTCTATTTTGCCTATTTGACTATGTTTAACTACAGTAAGGCATTTACTAAATGAATTTTTAGAACATGACTCATATGCCAATATATCACATGATTAATTGTGTGATTTAAAAACCCTCCAATAAGCAATTTGTACGTGATTAATTATGGAGGCCTCCCCCACAAAAATGAATGAGTTTGCAGTAGGGTAACAACACACGGTAACGCACACGCATACACAAATCGGACAATGGGCAGGGCATGCTGTGCTTAATTTGTAGAGAGAATTCCACATATACACACTGGACTCACAGGAACAACACTGGCTTGGAATATGGATGGTTTTCTGTGTGAGTGAGAGCCCTGAATGTGAAAGGAATGAGGGCTGAGTGAAGGAGACTGGAAGTGGAGTGAGGCAGATGGGAGTGATGGAGAGAGTGCGCTCTGCCTCTTATCACGAGAGAGAGAGAGAGAGAGAGAGAGAGAGGGAGTCACACCCGTGTGAACTGAGCAGTGCAACTATACTTTTATTGTTACTGTACTCTGTACATTGTACATCTGTACCAGTTCAGTGGCCTTATGGTTAGAGTGTCCGCCCTGAGACTGGGAGGTCGGGGTTCGATCACCGGCCGGGTCATACCAAAGACTCTAAAAATGGGACCCGGTGCCTCCCTGCTTGGCACTCAGCATCAAGGGTTGGATTGGGGGTAAGTCATGTCCAGGGGGTGTAATTGTACATCAAGCTGCCTCACGCTACAGAAACAGGAGATAGGCCCTATGGGCTCTGCAAGGCTGTACATTCCCATATAAATGCTTGACTGTATAGCTGGTGTCCTGCTGGGTGAGAGAGAGAGAGATCTTTCTCACACAAGATTGTGAAAGCCCTCCTCCCTGGCCTCGGATCCCAATCAGCATCAGCCGGAGTCAATGGGTCATGCTCAGACACAAACACGCACGCACACACACACACACACACACACACACACACACACACACACACACACACACACACACACACACACACACACACACATTCAGTCACTCTTAGGTGAATGAAGAGCAGATCTTTTTTTCATACATGAATGAGCGTATACGTAGCTGGCAGACCGCGACAGTGGGAACAGACAGACAGGATAGAAGAGGGAGACCTCAGGTAAATGCACTGGTTGGCAACCAGCCAATCCTGCAGACTCTGGAGAAAGACGGATAATGCACAAGGGAGAACTCGGCTAGACAGACTATGAGCGAGCAGACCATGGCACTGTGGCAGGCTTTGCCAAACAGTCAGAGTAGTGGGATGTCATCTGTCCCAGGATTACAGCAAAGACAGCATGCCAAGTGTGACTTCCTGTTCACTTCTATCTCCCTGCACACCGACTCATGACCATATGCATACTGCATAGGGCTGGTTTCGTGAGCAGAGGTGGCTTTTTTCAGTTCCAATTTAGCAGGTTTAGCCCATTTTGGTGTTTATAGCATTATGTTATACTTTAGCTATTGAAAAATAGCAGATCTACAAGCTCATAGCGAGGCACCGAGTGCCGTGCTATGAACTTATAGGTCTGCTATTTTTGAAAAATCGTGAAAATGTGCCTCAAATATTTGAATATATTCTTTCAGAGTTTCAGTTTTTAACTCAAATCTTTGCTTCTGGTGAGTCCCTGGAACAGATGGGGGTCGGTGGCCAATTACATATAATTTTTGGGGTCCTTGACATGAAATATTGAGAACCACTGAGACAGAAACATGAGGTTTTTCAGAAAAAAAAATACATTTTAAAAAGACATTTTTTCAATTTCGACGTCAGGCCTAAATGGGTTAGTATAGTATCACTATCACATTTCTTAGAAAGGCAGGCAGCACACAACCAGAGTAGACATAGTCCCAGATCTTGCTGTCTCAGGGCTACTACAAGATGTCTGACTGTGGGTTGCAGGAAGATGAGTATCGGTCGAAAAGAGGGAGAAATGGCTCTCCAAGTTATTATATAGCTTAGGGGCGACTGTGGCTCAAGAGGTAGAGCAGGTCGTCCAATGATCCATGGGTCGGTGTTTCGAATCCCGGCTCCTCCTGTCTACATGTCGAAGTGTCCTTGGGCAAGACACTGAACCCCAAATTGCTCCCGATGTGCTGGTTGGTACCTTGCATGGCTTCCGCTGCAATCGGTGTATGAATGTGTGTGTGAATGGGTGGATGTAATGCACAATCTATGTAAAGCGCCTTGGATAAAGGCGCTATATAAATGCACCATTTACATCATGTACTGTACTACGGTTTGTAGAATGTGTTGACTAAACAACCTACTGCTGACAGGTCCTCCGTGTCAACGGTAAAGAGTAGTAATTGAATAAACTATTTTTTTTGTAATGACCTTAAAAACATTCCATACACTTTTGTTTTCAAAACTGTTTTCCAAAACTTTAAGCAACTGCCAAATTAACACTGTAAGCAGAAACAATAACACAACATAAAAAAGCTAGTCTGTACAAATAGGTTTAGGGAATTTACAAGTACAACCCTAAGCCCTAAAGCAAAAATTTCAATCACCAAGTACTGCAATGTGACATTACAAAGAAAACATGGAACCATGCTCAACTGAACAAGGACCAGACCTTGTTGCCGATGCTTTCATTGTGGTTGTCTGGGTTCTGGGTCAGAATGTTGTTAAAATTGCCTGTGGTGGTTGTTGTCTGTCATCTCTCACGTAGCCTGCTAGACCAGCACATGGGTATCTATTAGTCAAGTCCAAGTTCTACAAAAATCACTGCCTTTGGCTGCTTAACCCATTTTGGGCGGGAATCCCTTTTGGTGTTTTAAACGGTTATAATGTAGCTATTGAAAAATAGCAGATCTACAAGCTCATAGAACCACTGAGCTCTTGTAGGTCTGCTATTTTTGAAAAATCGTGAAAATGTGCATCACATCTTTTGAATATATATTCTTTCAGAGTTTCAGTTTTAAACTCAAATCTTGGAACTACATATTTTCAGATGGGGGTCGGCGGCATTGGGGTCCTTGACATGAAATATTGAGAACCACGGATATAGAAACATAAATCGTCGAAACATACATTTCCGGCGTCGGGCCTAAATGGGTTAACAGCTCATACTTACTGGTGAGGTTTTACTCTTACCATGGCTGGTGAATTACGCCTATACTTTCATGTCGTAGTTTATTGGGTTGTTACGTGTCACCAAAATCCTTCAAGAAAGTGGTTTTAGGTACTGTAAAAAAATATTACTCTCTAAGAAGTTGAAGACCAATGGATTGGTTGGGTTTTACATGGGGATCTTCTGACCTCGCTCTTTCCTGCCATACACTGCACTTTAAATCAACACAACACGGAAACCAACATTTCATTAGTCTTTTCCCAAGGCAGTATTCTCACGACCCTGGACAGTCTCAAGGCTGTTGGGAGCTCTCCTTGAGCAAACTCTTGCCTTGTTTATTTAGAAGTAATAGTGGGTCACACATCTGGCCGACGACACACTGTCAATAAATATACAGCAGCCATATGAAGCCGTGGAAGAAAAACCTCACGCACACCGTCTTCAAGTGCAAGAATAATCAGGGATTGTTTATTGGGATTTGGAAATGCAACGTTGTGGTCACGAGAGTGACGAGACCTTCATCAGGTTGTCTTAATACAGCCGAACCACATGAAGCCAGGCATCCCTATTCTGAGCATGCCATAAAATATAGGTGAACATTAGGAACAAGTGGATGAACACTCGTTGAAAATGGGTGCTTATTCTACAGGTGCTCTAGGTGCTATTTGACTTACAACAAAGTAAATAGGATTTAATTAAAGATATGATATTATTTTGACACTTATTTGTAACATTGTACAGTCCAGTGGTTTCGCTATGCTGACCTTGGTTCCTGCTGCCCACCATTGCCATGGTGGTGACAGCGACCTCATAGCCTTGCCGGCCTTGAAAGTCCTCTCAGCCAATCATGGCTCGAAGAGTCTGACATGCCTAATCAGGGGGGGTTCAGATAAGCAAAAGCACAGGGTCACTCACTACTAGTTCACCACTCCTTTCTTCTCTCTTCTCTCTTTCTCTCTCTCTCTCTCTCTCTCTCTCTCGCCCCCTGTCGCTTTAAGTCCGTTACATTGTATATTGGGTTGGGACTACCTTTTTCGCAGAGCGGGGGACCATCTGATGGGTGCCGATGGGATCGCTTGTTTTATCCCGCCGGGCCGTCAGTGGGGTAGAGAGCACTAGTAGTAGCCGGCGATGTAAAGCAAGCTCCCAATCAGCGCCCATCAGCTCCCACGACCACGGTCTGCGGAAAAAGCTAGTCCCATTGGCCTCAATCTGGGAACTGGAGCCCTGCATCGGGAGCGATACCCGCAGGACCCAGCGCAAATGTTGCGGGTGCGGGCGGTATTTAAATACCTGCGGGCGGGAACAGGCGGGTCAAGATAAAAACCAGCGGCCCCCGCAAAATCACGCATCCTCCCGCAATTCACCAGATACAGAGTTAAATAGCAATGCAAAATATGAAAATATCTGAGGAATTTAGCCTACTGTGCTGGACAACGCACTGTACGTGGAGTCTCACTCTCTCTGTAATAATCACGCATCCTCCCGCAATTCACCAGATACAGAGTTAATATAAACTTTAGCAAAATATGAAAATCTCTGAGGAATTTCCCCTACTGTGCTGGACAACGCACTGTACGTGGAGTCTCACTCTCTCTGTAATAAAGTCCAAGAGACATCTTCAGGCATGCTCCCAAAGCGCGTGCATGAGACCACCCAGCAGGCACGGAACACGGGAGCACACCTGTCAATCATTGGTAATCAAAGTGACTCTTGTCTGTGAGAAGTGTGTTTTTCCGACGGAGGAGTTTGTTTTCTCCGCGACGGACATTCTCTGTGTTCTAAACCCCTTTTTGCTTTTCTCTGTGTGTGTCACTCAGCAATAATAACGTGAAACAGAACACAAGGATGATTACCATCTTTTATAACTACCTCTCTCTCTCTCATTCCCACGGCTCACGCTGCACCCCTCGCTGCGGTGTCTGTGACATGTCACAGATAAATCACAATATAATATTATAGCATAATAGACCTACCTATAATATATGTCGCGTCGCAATATAAGCACTTTCCCTCTGTGAGTGACTTCTCACAAATAAACAACCCCTCTCTCATGCACTACTCAATGTCATTCTGTTTGGGTGGAAATGTTGCTCGTTTAGCCGGACTAAACGATAAAATGGGATGGTGTGGGACTAAATGGGACATATTATTTTTGTTGTTGCGGGTAGGAGCGGTGGACACTGGACGGTCCAGTATTTTTGAAAAATCGTGAAAATGTGGCGCAGATCTTTGAATATATATTCTTTCAGAGCGAACGTTTTTAACTCAAATCTTTGCTTCTGGAAGGTCCCTGGAACTACATATTTTCAGATGGGGGTCGACAGCCAATTACATTATATTGGGGGTCCTTGACATGAAATAGTTTGAGCACCACTCACATAGAAATATAGGTTTTTCAGAAAAACTCATGTTTTAGAAGACATTTGTAGAATCGTTCCCAGGTCAAAATGGGTTAATAAAACACTCCCGCGCAGGGCTCTATTGCATGGGAACCCAAAGGCAAAAAAAAGGAAAAACAGCTTTTTTCCCCCTTTGAATTTGCCTCTGGGGGCGGCGCCCAATACAATTTGGATAACTGGATGTTGACTTGTTTGGTGTCTTTATACCCAACATACCAAACTATACACATTGTAACAGGAGCTGAGGAGCTGCCGACAGACTGTTGCGGAGCTCTGAATCTGTCTTGAGAGATTAGGTTGGCCTTGATACCGCTCGTCTGAAATGCTTTCTTTGGACCGCATCAAAGATAATAACTCTGACATAAGTTATTTGTGCGTCCAGATATATACACATATTTAAAGGAATAGAAATGTGAGGAAAAAGGGAACAAATGAAAGCTACTGTATAGAGGAATTGATCGAGAGAGAAAAAGCATCTGACCCCAGTTAGTCCCTGCTATTGAGGCAGCATTTAGTTGCTAGGCATTCTCTTGAAGCCCTCCTCCCTTCAACAGCCTGCCCTGTGGTACATACAGTAGAAGTTCTAGCTTGTGTGGAGTTAAGGGCTACACACATTCACATATTACCATGTGGTCTCTCATTTCAGCTTCGCTTAGGCGCTTATCACATTGTGTGATATATATATATATTTTTTGAGTGGTGCAAACCACTCCAATAACCAGCTGTACGTGTACCTGTACGTGGGGCCATGTACAGGTGAGCATGGTTGCTATGGTTAGTGTGTGACGTCACTGCACCACTCAGTTCACACGGGTGTGATTTTCTTTTTAATATTTTGATGTGTGTATATATATATATATATATATATATACATCAATATATATATTTCTCTAGTAGCTGAGTCCGTTCAACACAGCCCTTGAAGTTTCATGTCAATTACGGTAACAGTTTGTTAGTGTAGCAGCAAGCACTTTTTACACGAAACAAACTGGTCGGAGGAGCTGAGCTAAGTGCTGTCCGGCATTCCATACGACTGAACTCTAAACAAAGGCCTTGAGAATGCGGAGGTTTGGAGTTGTTTTGTGACTGTAAATGGTCACGTTTGGGGGAGGCCAGTCAGGCCATGTTTATGTTCCACCTCGGTAGTTTGATGAGTGTTGCCCAATGCCCCCTCTCCCTGCCCGCAGGATCACCCTGCTAATGTCTCCGGCTCTCCGTTGTTTGACTTTTTACCGCACGCACGCACGCACGCGCTGCAGTTTTGCAGTGTGAGTTTACTGGGCTGTACTGCTGTAACGTTCAGGGAGTTGGTAAAACATTAAAAAAATAGAAACGGGGAACCTAAATGAGTACATTTGAGTGTTGCCCAGAGTTCTGAGCTCATTGGACATATTGATTCTCTTGTCATTTTGGGGAACCAGCAGTACTAGATACCATATTTTGGTAGTGTTTGGCGTGTTAATGTGTTCCTGCTTTAGGCTCTGTCACACACCCCGAAGCTGCTGTGTTAGAGCTGTTGGAGCCCATATGGTTTATGGTCCCTAGGGGCAGGTTTTCCTCAAACTACAGGTCATGGGCCCAGAGTGGATTGTTGGATCCATCCCATGTTGGTTCTCTCGACTTGACAAAAGAGCCAATGTGTTTTTAATGACTCCAGGTCCCAGGGCAAGAGTCTGTGGGTTTCCTATTGGTCCAGATACTGGGTTCTACAGATGGGATTATTCTCACGGAATAAAAAATAGAATCTGAAGAAGGAAAAAAACAATGTAAAGAGCATCTAACTCCACATTGAATGTGTGCCGCTTTTTCACTTTAAGGTTTTTGGGGACAAATGCTAGTAAAGTGACAAGAATGTTGAACCCTGCCAGGCTTACAAGACGATGATGGGGTCATCAAGAAGGAATCATAACATGCACGTCTTGCACGTACCTTTTGTATCATGCAGTATTGCCTTACCTTCTTGCTGTTGGGAAGCATTGTTTCAGTTAACAAGCCTCCAGTCTCCTTGTGTGTCTGTTCCCAGTGTGAGCGTGCTTCGTACCATTCTGCTGCTCTGATCCACATGTTCCCAGTGTGAGCGTGCTTCGTACCATTCTGCTGCTCTGATCCACATGTTCCCAGTGTGAGCGTGCTTCGTACCATTCTGCTGCTCTGATCCACATGTTCCCAGTGTGAGCGTGCTTCGTACCATTCTGCTGCTCTGATCCACATGTTCCCAGTGTGAGCGTGCTTCGTACCATTCTGCTGTTCCCAGTGTGAGCGTGCTTCGTACCATTCTGCTGTTCCCAGTGTGAGCGTGCTTCGTACCATTCTGCTGTTCCCAGTGTGAGCGTGCTTCGTACCATTCTGCTGTTCCCAGTGTGAGCGTGCTTCGTACCATTCTGCTGTTCCCAGTGTGAGCGTGCTTCGTACCATTCTGCTGCTCTGATCCACATAACATGCTGGTAAAATAAGTGGCCAAGTAATGAAACCCCTTCAAATCTTTTGGTGAAGACAAAAGGAAAGATCAGTGGAAGGAACCTTATCTCAGATTGCTGTGGGGCTAATCCCAGCAGGAACGGTGCCAGACATAAGTGTGCCTGCAGCCTGGTGTTGCGTTCACATTGTACAGGTGCTCTAGGCAACATTCCTTAGGTCGAGGTCTCCGTAATGTTGGATGTTACCGGGCGGACACTGCCAAATCACTTGTAACTGGCCGCTGGTCATTTGTTGGTTGCTCAGTGACCGTAGTCTTGGACTGGTGGTCGGGTGCATTGATGTCATAGATAAATAATTATAATAATTGCTTTTGCAACCCAAGCCTGATCTGACATGGCCAATTTGCATCGAGCTGAAATTGAGAACTGGACGACGTACCAGCAGTGACTGCATTTTATGTGCACTAAAAGGTCAAAGGTCATGGTTGGCACAGCCGGTTTTTGATATAGAGATAAATTGCAGCCATAAATGACGTTAAACTGTGCTACCTACGTCATACTGATGATGTCTTTGGCAGAGGTCGGAGATAAGGAGTGAATCTTAACTAGTCACATTCCTATTGCATGCGTTGTCGGGCAGGTCACAGGCTTCACATATTCCTACTAGTCTCTGTTTAGATGAGTTGGAACACGTTCAACAACCGGACGTAAATTATACATTTTAACACTCGGGTCCACAGGTCTGGTTATTCCTTTAATATGATATCTGGGGCCAATCTTTAGATTCAAGTTTTAGTTGTGTTGTTCCATCTAAGTAATTGCATGAATTTGTGTATGCAGTCCAGTCCAGTCCAGTCAGTGGCAAATCTTTTACAATAATAGTAGTTAACATTGGACTGTGCAGCACTTTTAACGCAAGTGCCAAGCAGTCCCTAAAGCTAGCTGCTGGTCTCCTCCACTGATCTGTTGGCAACAAGTTTATGCAAACAAACTGGCAAACGGTTCACAATTAAATGGATAACGCTGTATTCATATTTATAAGCAGCATAATTAGATTTGTCTGCTTGCACACTCAGAATGCACATTCTCAAACGGAAGTCCTTGGCTTTCAGAACCCCACACAGCTGAGGGTCAGTGCACATAACTTGAACACTTAACGACACTTTCAGTCACCTATGTTCCCCAAATATTATCTGTAAAATGTCATTTACCATCTAGGCATTCTTGGTCTTCATCAGAGACATAAACACATTGACGGTGAATAGTACAGTTGGGTGCCACCGATATTGTCCCTTATCATTTGACCCATTTAGGCCTGACCTCAACATTTTAAAAAATCCTTCTAAATCCTCCAGTTTTCTGAAATAAATATTTTCACGATTTTTCAAAAATAGCAGACCTACAAGCTCGTAGCGTGCCACTCGGTGGCGCGCTATGAGCTTGTAGATCTGCTATTTTTCAATAGCTAAATTATAACATAATGTTTAAAATGGGTTAACTGTCCTTTTGCGCAGATCACGCAAACCTCAGCAAAAAGAAAAGGACAATATCGATGGCCTCCAACTGTATGTTGTGACGTCACCATGTTCCGTGTGGACTACGGTTGGGCAATGGGACCAATATATCGGCAATCGTGGATTAGACGAGTCCATCGCAGAGTATTTTTATTAGGCGACTTTCTCCGCGATTTCTTTTATTTTGAAAAATAATACTCAACCTTATCGAAAATCCTACTCTTCAAAATGTAGCCCAATTAACCTGTGTACAGCGAAAAAAAGTGTGAGCAAAATGACAAATCAATTTGGTATGGGCCAGCAAACTCAAACAGCTGCTGGTGGATGGAAACCCCCCCTCCTCCCCTTGCAATGGTATGCCCCATTGCCCCAGCAGCAGACTGCCTGTATCTCTGCAGAGCTCCCAGCAGCAGCCAGCAGCATTTGTTGTTGTGTTGATTACGTCCACACAGAATGCACACTGCTGTCTCGTGTCTCATCACAACCCGACGTGCTTCAATGCACGACCTGTGAAGGCGGGGGTGGGGGTTGGGGGGGGAGAAAAAAAAAGAAAAGCAAAAGACGAGGAGTGACAGCAGTTGGCAACAAGCTAAGCTAACAACACCACCTTAGCCTGCTAGCCTGTCTGATTCAGAGCCTTAGATATAGACAGAGTTACACAAACTGCGTTCACTTCATGGGGCCAGTCCAATGGCGGCTCTCCTACATAGACTTCTATTGACCATGGGGACAACCAACTGGGCCAAGTTCTGGACCCCCTCTATATCGTAACTCTTCTATTAGATGGCTCTGGTCCGATTCAACTCTACTTCATCTCCGCCAGCTTATTTTGTTATTGACATTGACAACGTGAACGTGCAGTCACGTTGACAACGGCGCTGCAAACACAGGCAGATCTACAAGCTAACGGCGCCCCGCGACCCACCGTGAGCTGTTCTCACAATTGCTTTTATAGCACAAATAAATCGTCTATTGGCGAAAATTGACTATTGTCCACACTAAGGCCCAACCTTAGTTAATATTACTTCATATCAATCCAGCCGCCACCTATGGCATGGTTACACACCTCTAGTGCCCAGCCACCTATGGCATGGTTACACACCTCTAGTGCCCAGCCACCTATGGCATGGTTACACACCTCACCTATGGCATGGTTACACACCTCACCTATGGCATGGTTACACACCTCACCTATGGCATGGTTACACACCTCACCTATGGCATGGTTACACACCTCACCTATGGCATGGTTACACACCTCACCTATGGCATGGTTACACACCTCTAGTGCCCAGCCACCTATGGCATGGTTACACACCTCTAGTGCCCAGCCACTTAGCTGGATGTGCCACAGAGGATTCAAACACCTGGATCCAATGATACTTTGAGTATGGCTCTTAAAGTAATCTCGAAAAGTACAATTTCTCATTACGCCTGCACATCCAGGTTTAATAGCATCCCTATGATCCTAAAAATGTATTCCAGAACTCTTAAAAAAAACAAATTGGTTAGGTTGTTACAGTACATAAGCCTCCATCCCAGAATTCATCTCCTCCCAAACCATTTCGGTAGCCTCGGTTGGCGCAGAGTGGACTCACTTTTTGAAAATGTGTACCGTTCACATGATTGCAAACAATGAGGCTTCGGTCCAAATATTCACGTAATTACTTTTCCATGGGTTATAGGGATGTTCATGTCTTCTACTTCACCAGAGGTAGCTCCACAGACTTGTTCTGTGTAGATTTAGAAGCGGCATGGGAAAGGACTTTTTCATATCCCGCAGCAGTCATGTGGAAAGGGTTGCCTGCAGAGTGCAGACATGGGGTCAATGAGTGTCAGTATAGTACTGGTATTTATCATCACACGGCCATTACACATCCCCTCACCTCTCCACTAAGGCCATTACACATCCCCTCACCTCTCCACTAAGGCCATTACACATCCCCTCACCTCTCCATTACACATCCCCTCACCTCTCCATTACACATCCCCTCACCTCTCCATTACACATCCCCTCACCTCTCCATTACACATCCCCTCACCTCTCATTACACATCCCCTCACCTCTCCATTACACATCCCCTCACCTCTCCATTACACATCCCCTCACCTCTCCATTACACATCCCCTCACCTCTCCATTACACATCCCCTCACCTCTCCATTACACATCCCCTCACCTCTCCACTACACATCCCCTCACCTCTCCATTACACATCCCCTCACCTCTCCATTACACATCCCCTCACCTCTCCATTACACATCCCCTCACCTCTCCATTACACATCCCCTCACCTCTCCATTACACATCCCCTCACCTCTCCACTACACATCCCCTCACCTCTCCATTACACATCCCCTCACCTCTCCATTACACATCCCCTCACCTCTCCATTACACATCCCCTCACCTCTCCATTACACATCCCCTCACCTCTCATTACACATCCCCTCACCTCTCCATTACACATCCCCTCACCTCTCCATTACACATCCCCTCACCTCTCCATTACACATCCCCTCACCTCTCCATTACACATCCCCTCACCTCTCCATTACACATCCCCTCACCTCTCCATTACACATCCCCTCACCTCTCCATTACACATCCCCTCACCTCTCCATTACACATCCCCTCACCTCTCCATTACACATCCCCTCACCTCTCCACTACACATCCCCTCACCTCTCCACTACACATCCCCTCACCTCTCCATTACACATCCCCTCACCTCTCCATTACACATCCCCTCACCTCTCCATTACACATCCCCTCACCTCTCCATTACACATCCCCTCACCTCCATTACACATCCCCTCACCTCTCCACTACACATCCCCTCACCTCTCCATTACACATCCCCTCACCTCCATTACACATCCCCTCACCTCTCCATTACACATCCCCTCACCTCTCCATTACACATCCCCTCACCTCTCCATTACACATCCCCTCACCTCTCCATTACACATCCCCTCACCTCTCCATTACACATCCCCTCACCTCTCCATTACACATCCCCTCACCTCTCCACTAATCTGTCATATCGTGTGTTATAGTACTAGTATGGGGTGTGAAGATTCTCAATTGAAAATGTAAGACTGCATTTCAAACTGGTTTTATTATTATTATTATTATTAACTATTGCAATTCTAGCAATGGTGTGTAATATGGCGGTTACTGCTGTAAAACAAATAAACATTACATTGAAAACGTTAATAAATTCTGACATTAATCAAATCGGTCACCCAGTCTGGTAACAAGAACACATGAACAGGAAGCTAACAGACTTTGAGGTGTGTGTGTGTGTGTGTGTGTGTGTGTGTGTGTGTGTGTGTGTGTGTGTGTGTGTGTGTGTGTGTGTGTGTGTGTGTGTGTGTGTGTGTGTGTGTGTGTGTGTGTGTGTGTGTGTGTGTGTGTGTGTGTGTGTGTGTGTGTGTGTGTGTGTGTGTGTGTGTGTGTGTGTGTACATACATACATTGTAGGCAATACATAGATTAAATAAACTGCTTCACATGAACAATGTTGTTGTAATTAATACATTCAATTTGGGATATATCCGTTTTTCTATACTGTACACAGATTTATATAAAAGTGTCGTCTCCAAATGGTATCCCATTTGATATATATATTTATATATACATACATACATACATACATACATAGGCAGTGAAAGGGTTAATTGTCAGCAGAGGCTCCAAGCAGCACAAGGCCACTTCCTTATAAGGAGAAAGATAGAGGCAACGAGAGAGGGAGAGGTGGAGAGAGACTAGAGTGCTAGATTGCTAGATACAGAAGGGTGAGAAATGGTGGGAGGAGAGAATCAGAGCCAGTGGGAGAATAGCAGGGGGAGAGAGGGTTAGATGGGGTGAGAGAAAGGTGAAATGAAGAGGAATACAAAACACATTATTAAAAATACATCATAGTCCAATAGCGGAATGGTGTGAGAGGGAGGAAAGTGGGTGGGTTTAAAATATACAAAACAAGAATAAAGTTCATGAATGTCATTGACTGGGATACCATTTGGAGACGACACTTTTATATAAATCTGTGTACAGCATAGAAAAACGGATATATCCCAAATTGAATGTATTAATTACAACAACATTGTTCATGTGAAGCAGTTTATTTGATCTATGTATTGCCTACAATGAATAGGGTTAAAGTATACATGATTTGAACATGCCTAGTACATCATTATCAGACTTAAATGTAAGTAAAGTAAACTTATTTTATAGTCTCCAAATGATTGGATATACAGGTTTTGTAGCAATTCCGGAAGGCGGTCTTTCGTGCGCATTCAGGCCGGGCACAGTGTCTCGCCAGCCCGGATCCAACGAGCCCCCCATTTTTGGTAAAGCGTATATATCTACAACCATCGGCCAGCAAAAGTGGCCTGTGTGCTCTCTGAGGAGTGCTGCGGTCCGTCACTGTGCTATAGCTCGGAAAGCAATAGCGGACGATGGGAAAAGAAGCCATTCGAACCATTCGTGAAAACGTAATGCCATTCTAAGTCGAACCAATCCAAAAGTTGTGGCCACGCCCCCCTTTCCCATGAGTAAATCCCGCCTGGGCTACCACTCTGGTATCCCAGTAAGAATGAAAGAAGGGAGAGCAGGAGGGTGGGAAAAGGATAAGGGGGAATGGGCCAAGAGACTGAAGAGAGGGCAGGAGATCTTTGGTGGGAGAGATCTGTGGAGTGGTGAGGGGGAGGGAAAAAAGAAAGATGTTGGAAAGAGATGCAGAGGAAGAGAAGGGAGTGTGAGAGTGGTTTTGGAAGGAGACGGAGGGAGTATGCATGGAAGGAGACAGAGGGAGTATGCATGGAAGGAGACAGAGGGAGTATGCATGCTTGCTTGGAAGGAGACAGAGGGAGTATGCATGCTTGCTTGGAAGGAGACAGAGGGAGTATGCATGCTTGCTTGGAAGGAGACAGAGGGAGTATGCATGCTTGCTGACAGAAACTGAGAAAGATGCAAGCTGTGAGTGGAGGAAAACAATGTATTTATCTTGGCAAACGGAGAGGAATAGAGGACGACTGAACGGAGTCAGTGGAATGAATCCGAGAGAATGACAGAACAATGTTTTAGATTGTTGATTGTCATAAAGCATGTAGTTTAACGCGGTCAGACAATGTCTTACATCATCAATTCCAACCACAGAGGGTCTGAATCACAAGTCACCATGTCCAGGTTTTGCCCGAGGAAATCTCAGGTAAGCCTCTGATTGGCTACAGGCTGTAACGAAAGTCTGTGATTGGTCTATGGAGAACGATGGTTGGTCAATTAATATTTGTTTTTGTCTTAGGGGCGGTCCTTAGACACTTTTCACTAGTTGTAGTTGTGCACGAGATGTTCGGTAACTATTTAATTGGTTCGCTAATGCAGTGTAAAGTATCTTGAGTAATTTTGTCACCTGCTTTGGCAATGGGTTGAATCCTCTTGACAGATCTGTGAGAGAGACAAAATTCCAAACCGAGACAATGCCTCAATCAATTATGAACTCTGGATGATGATGGGGGAATGATGTCGTAACATGGTCCAGTGTTGGCCTTTCACACATTTAGCACTCGACAACTGTCCGTGTCAGACGCGTTCTCACATAACTGTAAACAGGCTACTCTGTTTGGAAATGCGAGAGGTGTTGGCTCCTTCCACTTAACAGTGCGAGGGAGATGTGTGAGGATGAAATGCAATCTTCTTGTTTGGATTTATTTCGTTTCACGGAACATGACGGATGTGAAAATAAAATGTGAAATATGCATAGGAATTGATTTTCTTTTTGACATGCAGCCTCCCATAAATCCACCCATGCACAACAACCCAGTCTACAAGGAATGTGTATATACAGATTTGTAAGTGTACTGTACACGCTCAAATGTTTATATTACGGGTGGAAAAGAGGGAATACAGACTACAGAGATTGAGTACGTTTTTATTTGTAAAAAATAAGGGCACTGTGAGTGTTAAAACACAAACGATGACTCTTCTTACCGTAGTAAGAAAGAGGCTGTATATCCAAGCTTGACAGTATGTACAGTTAGCTGTGGATCTTAACTCATTGTCTACCTTAATACTTTGTTTTCGTTTGTTTCACTAATGAGATTTTGATCAAGGAAGTTCAAATCTGTGAATATTATTTTCCAACTAACACTAAACACTACAAATAATATAAACTGCTGAATGGACAAACTGACCACTGTTTTTCCAGAGCTGTATTTCTAATTTCAGTATCTCTCTCACGCCAAGCTGCTCCACGAGGCTCCTTGAAAGCTAAAACCGCTGAACCTGGTCCATTCACAAATTGAGCTGATGATGGGGCTCAATCGGAAATTAAGGCACTTGGGCAGAGTCAAGTAGTCAATTGTATGTCAGGTCCTACTGATTTGTGTTCTCTCACATACAGTCCCGCTAGTTAATATCTGGAGAATTTCAAAGAAGTGCGAAAGTGTGAAATGAGACGGAGAGAGAGCAAACAGACGAGGAGGGGACAGGCAGGCGTCAAAGGAAGAGGGAGCGAGAGAGGCAAAAGAAGGATTGTGTAGGAGGGGGGGGGGGGGGGGGGGGGGGGGGGGGGGGGGGGTTGCAGCAGCAGCATGATGGAAGACAGGAAAAGGCAGAAGCGGCGGGGAGAAATACCAGAGTGGAGGAAATCCCTCTTCCAGGATAATATCACAGAGCCCTGCTGTTCGTTTGTCACAGGGGGAAACCCCAACACACACACACACACACACACACACACACACACACACAGGGGAATAGTGAAAATAGCAGAGCCTGATCATACCGTAATACTTTTTTGCAGTATTTTTGGGATGCACACACACGCCGATTAGCCCATTTTAGACCTGAGTTAAAAACATTCACTTTGAAAGAATATATATTCAAAGACGATTTTTCAAAAATAGCAGATCTACAAGCTTGTAGCGTGCCACTCGGTGGCGCGCTATGAGCTTGTAGATCTGCTATTTTTAATAGCTAAATTATAACAATGTTTAAAACATCAAAAGGGGTTCCCGCCCAAAATGGTTAGACAAACCAACGGACCGACATGCGGAAACAACGGTTGGACATGCGCTGCTCCCGTGCTTGCGGCCTTACTTTATGGTGGCATGCCTGCTGTTTGCATATTATATTTCTGTGTGGGTGGGTGGTAACTCCATGGCTTATTTATGGTTTATTAAATGAAGTTTAATATGGAACCGGAAGGATTATCTGTGATGTGGCCTAGCTTGAACTGCAGCACACAGCTACTGTTTGATTACATCAGTAGCTGTCCGAGTAAACAATACATTTTCATGTTTGATTTTAAAATGATCGCGTTTGAAAGGTTGCCAGGTTATGAGTTCTCATTGTTATCCGAGATTGACAGTCTCTGGAGTTCCCCACTGCCAGTCTCATCGACCGATCGCCACTAGTGTTGAGCAATGTTGTCATTCGTCAAGGCATAAGCTATAAAAAAAAGAAGAAAAAACAAATCACTTACCTCACCGTTTTTTTCACAAACACTTTATCAAACTTAACGGGCACGTTCAAGTTTAACTTCGCAGGTCACGTTTAGGCCAAACCTGCAAATCAAGTTTGAGTTAAGGGGATGAAGTAGATCTTCTAGATCTCATTCACTACCCTGAGCAACAGTTTTATCATTGTCTACGTTCCACACTCCTTATCTCACCTGCAGAAGTCCATCCATCTGTGTGTATTATCTGGATGGCCTGTTGTGTTATCTACGACACATAATGACGTACTGTATGAGAGTACAGGGGTTCTGTCTGTCCCACCTTCCTTATCAGCTCAGTGAAAAATAAATAAATGAATCATAATAATAATTTGTATGGCCTAATGTTCCCCATGTCCTCATACCCGTCCTCATTATGTCTTTGTCTAATATGCATAGACGCTGTGTTCAGTGTGTTGTATATTAAACCATCATCAGCCGTACTGGGAGACAATGCCATGTCATGTACTGTAGGAAGGGCATCTCTCTCTCCCTGCTGACTCTCATGTGACACACACAGAGACTGCAGTGCTCTGTAGAAGCTTGCTACTCTTGCTTGCTGTGATCAAACCCTGCTGGAAGGTAAACTACACCCCAAAACACGTCACGGCGTGGCACGGTGGCACAGTCTGTATTGCTGTCGCCTCACAGCTAGAAGGTCCTGGGTTCGATTCCCGCTGGAGACGTGTATTCCCTCCTCCGCGTCATCGGCAAAAGGGCCTTTCTGTGTGGAGTTTGCATGTTCTCCCCGTGTAGGTACACTCACAAAAACATGCAGTAATCCTGGTCTCTAAACTACCTCCTCCTGGCCAGCCGGGGCTGATGGAGGAGAAAGGAACTGGTCGGAATAACGTGTTCCTTCCACGCGCTACGTTCGGCCAGTGAAACTCTCCCCTGTCAGGTGAAAAGAAGCAGCTTGGACTCCTCATGCATAGAAGGAAGCATGAGGTCAGTCCGCTGCCCCCCCCAGGTTGGCAGAGGAAGTGTAGCGCCCAGGATTACATTAGATAATTGACACTGGGTGAAAACATGGGTTACAAAATCGTGGGATAAAAATTAAAAAAGAAAAAGAAAACACCCCAAAACACAACACGCTTGCAATCCTGTGACCTCCTGCACTAATCCCTGAGGCCACCGGTCTAAATAAAAATCACACCTGTGTGAACTGAGTGGTGCAAGGTCTTATATAGCCTGATCAGCTGTGGTCTGACGTAATGTCAGTGACCATGGTAACCATGCTCACTTGTGCACGGACACGTATAGGTACAGGTACACAAACATACAGACAAAGCTGGTTGTTGGAGTGGTTTGCACCACTCAAAAAACAGTATATTTATAATCTATATTCATCCCTCCGGGGTCTTGTTTACGAGTGACGGGAGGACGGAGAAGGAGATCAGCTGGAGAATCGGAGTGGCAGGGGTGGTATAGAGCGTCGCAGTCCCGCCCCCTATTATTTATTTTATTATTTGTTTGGTCCAAAATATTGTTTGTTATGAGTTGTCACGACTCGAGTTGGCTTTGTCCGCGGCGTAACCGTCTTTAAATAAATACTTTTTGAAATGTCTATGGGAAAAATGCATTGGGATTCATTTCCTGGTCCATGGTAGGGGGCGGGACTGCGACGCTCTATTGCAGTCGCTGTACCGCACTGTTGTGATAAAGAGAGTTGAGCCAGAACGCAAACCTCTCTGTATACCGAGCAATCTTCGTTCCTACTCTCACCTATGGTCATGAAGTGTGGGTCATGACCTTAAGAATAAGGTTGCGAATACAAGCGGCCGAAATAAGTTTTCTTCGACGGGTGGCTGGCATCTCCCTCAGAGATGGGGTGAGAAGTTCAGTCACACGAGAGAGACTCGGAGACGGAGTAGAGTCGCTGCTTCTTCGCCTGGAAAGGAGCCAGCTTAGGTGGTTCGGGCATCTGGTTAGGAGGATGCCTCTCGGGCGTCTCCCTAGGGAGGTCCTTGAGGCACGTCCCACTGGGAGGAGACCCCGGGGCAGACCAAGGCGCAGTTGGAGGGATAACATCGACTCACTGGCCTTGGAATGTCTCGGGATCACTAATGTTGTCCTGGAGAGTGAAGTCTGGAGCTCTCTGGTGGAGCTGTTGCCCCCGAGACCCGACTATGGATAAGCGGTTGATGGATGGATGAATGGATGGATCCCTCCGGGGAAAGGTTTTATGAGCACAGATGTGCTCTCACAGCAACAGGGCCATCAACCTGCTCCCTCCCTGCTGGCTGCTGGAAGGAATGATTGGCGGTTCATGTACACAGAGAATGTGATGCCTATATTTAGGCCAGGTGCTGGATGTCGGGCATCAAGGAAAACGTCAAGGAAGAGAGAGAACATCCACACACTAGTTTCTAGAGCTCAGAGACTTTTATTTAGAGGCAACAAATTGCAACGTTTCGACCTACCAGGTCTTCATCAGGCAAATATTCAGGCAGTTCATGTACACCAGTGGTTCGGTTCCCAAACCTTTTCATGTCAAGGACCCCAAAATTGACACTAATTAGCCCGTGGAACCCATTTGAAAAGATATGCCAGGGACCCCCATTTAAGAGAAGATTTTTACGGCTCTAGCAGTGAAGTCAGCATCATGAAAACCCCCTAGTTTGACACGTCACATGCTACTTATAGAATGATGTTTTTTAGGTTATTTTTTGCCTTATACAAGTTGTTAATGGTATGGTCACATATTATGCTAATTACTCAAATTGCTCAATGTGCAACTTTTAGCAACCAAGCTGAATTTCATCCATTAGGCCTATACTATAGATAACAATTATATCATCTATCAAGTTTATACTAATCACCATTTCTGGGTTCATGGAATTTCCAGTGGACTAAAACAAAATTCAAGGACCCCCAGTTTACAAGCATTAGTCTACTCTACGGACCCCCATTGAATGGCATTTCTATCTCTGGGACCCCCAATTTATATTGTAAAATCAATGTTAATTTAACTCAGAGTGTACAAATGGACCCTGACAGTTCCATTTGGTTCCACACTATAATTTAGCTGGTACTCCCTCAAGGACCCCTTTGGGAACCACTGATGTACACTACAGTGCTGGCTCAAGGTTTGATCGGTGGCATTTTGTATAGGTTTGATCCGATCACGTGATCGGACATCGGGGTCGATCACGTCATTTTCAAATGATTCGAATCGGGATAAAAAAAAAAAAGGTGTGTGTGTGTGTGTGTGTGTGTGTGTGTGTGTACAATGTGTTCCAACTGTGTGTGTGTGTGTGTGTGTGTGAACAATGTGTTCCAACTGTGTGCACAAACGGTCCCGAGTACTCTGTGCTCAGGTTGATTATATTTCTCATTAGGCTGGTGTTGTGTCTTCTACTACAGAGCTTAGCATTAGCTCTGCTGAGCTCTGCACTTCAGCACAATTCCCTGACTACTGCTGCTGACGCACGCACACACACACACACAGAGACAGTCCTTTTACTATTCGTTTTCTCAGTAGTGAAAGCATTAGCCATATCATTTAGCCAGTTCATTCATTAACTTGTTGTTGTTTAGTTTTAGTTATTTTTCTTTAGGCTGCCTCATCTCATGCACGGTGAAGTGAATGTGAAATTTGAAAATAACAGAAGGTAAAAGCAGCTTAATTGTTTTGTAAGAAGAATTAGCTCAGTGCACGCATGGTTTAATTGTAAACTGTGGGCTCATGCAGATGTGGGCCTGTTGGCCCCTGTAAGTATCAAACGCTGCAGGGCGCTGATAACGTCAAAGCTCTGCGTGTGTGCGTGTGTAGGGGTTCTAGCATCCATGACGTACTGTAGTTCACTCTAGTGTTGAACTCCACTACTGTTGTTGTGTGGCCTTAAAATGTGGTGTTGGTGTTAATGTGCACGTGTGTTTGAGTTTGGAAATGTGTGACACCGTGTGTGTGTGTCTGTGTGCGCGCACTGTCCACTCACAGCATACTGTGTGTGGGAGTGCCTGTGTGTGTATGCCTGTGTGTGCATGCCTTCACGCACGCGTGCGTGTTTAATTTACTGTGTCTGTTTCAGTGATCCTTGTCCCAACTGTAATTGTGTCTACAGTACGTCAACAGCAGCAGTGTGTGAGTGTGTGCATGTGCCTGCGACTCTGCGGTTTCCTATCTGTAGTGGCATGTACGTCAGCAGTAGCTCTGTGTGTGAGAGAGATCCTGCACCTATCAGCAGCAGTATGGCTGGCCCTCTCTGCCTATCTCTCGGTCTCGGTCTCTCTCTCTGTCTCTCTCTCTGCCTATCTCTCTGTCTCTCTCTCTGCCTATCTCTCTGTCTCTGTCTCTCGCTCTGCCTCTCTCTCTGTCTCTCGCTCTGCCTATCTCTCTCTCTGTCTCTATGCCTATCTCTCTGTCTCCATCTATCTCTCTCTCTCTCTGTCTCTTTCTATTTGTCTGTCAGAATTTAACTTTTTCTTAGCTTTTTTGGGGTCTTTTTGGATAAGTGTTGAAGACTCAGTGGTTTATTCGTGGTCAGGATATTTCTGAATGATGTGTACGGGTAACGGGACTCTGATTTTTATATATATATATATATATATATATATATATATATATATATATATAGTTTTAATATAAAACCCTCTTAGTTACATCAGCATAGTTGTAACCAGCAACACTGTGAAGCGGTTATTCTTTTGAATGATGAAACTAAGAGAGGTGAGGTCAAAAACCAAACACCTCATGACAACTATATTAAAAATGGGTTAGAAATTAGAATAAAAACTTCATAGAGCGAAATAGGGAAAAGAGTGAACGAGAGGTGTGAGAAGTAGACAGAGAGAGATGACTAGTACATACTGTACAGGAAAGACTAGAGTGGATGAAAAGGGCAACATAAAGACAGAGGGGTTGTGCGAGAGAGGCGGGAGGGATGAAATGACGATGGAGGAGATTACAGATTATGGAAAGCCCTGATGTATGTGATCTACTGATGGGAAATCTTAGCTTCTATTAGCTAATTGTACAGCAGCAACAAGTTGCATAGGGACGGAGAATAAACGGAGTGTGTGTGTGTGTGTGTGTGTGACTGTGTGTGTGTGACTGTGTGTGTGACTGTGTGTGTGACTGTGAGTGACTGTGTGTGTGAGACTGTGTGTGTGAGACTGTGTGTGAGACTGTGTGTGTGACTGTGTGTGTGACTGTGTGTGTGAGACTGTGTGTGTGAGTGTGTGTGTGACTGTGTGTGTGTGTGAGTGTGTGTGTGACTGTGAGTGACTGTGTGTGTGAGACTGTGTGTGTGAGACTGTGTGTGTGACTGTGTGTGTGTGACTGTGTGTGAGACTGTGTGTGTGACTGTGTGTGTACAGGAGTGTGTGTGTGACTGTGTGTGACTGTGTGTGTGACTGTGTGTGTGTGACTGTGTGTGTGTGACTGTGTGTGTGACTGTGTGTGACTGTGTGTGTGACTGTGTGTGTACAGGAGTGTGTGTGTGACTGTGTGTGTGACTGTGTGTGTGTGACTGTGTGTGTGACTGTGTGTGTGACTGTGTGTGTACAGGAGTGTGTGTGTGACTGTGTGTGTGTGACTGTGTGTGTGACTGTGTGTGTGACTGTGTGTGTGACTGTGTGTGACTGTGTGTGTGTGACTGTGTGTGTGACTGTGTGTGAGACTGTGTGTGTGACTGTGTGTACAGGAGTGTGTGTGACTGTGTGTGTGACTGTGTGTGTGACTGTGTGTGTGACTGTGTGTGTGACTGTGTGTCTGTGACTGTGTGTGTGACTGTGTGTGTACAGGAGTGTGTGTGTGACTGTGTGTGTGACTGTGTGTGTGACTGTGTGTGTGACTGTGTGTGTGTGTGACTGTGTGTGTGACTGTGTGTGACTGTGTGTGTGACTGTGTGTCTGTGACTGTGTGTGTGACTGTGTGTGTGACTGTGTGTGTACAGGAGTGTGTGTGTGACTGTGTGTGTGACTGTGTGTGTGTGACTGTGTGTGTGACTGTGTGTGTGACTGTGTGTCTGTGACTGTGTGTGTGACTGTGTGTGTGTGACTGTGTGTGTGACTGTGTGTGTGACTGTGTGTGTGACTGTGTGTGTGACTGTGTGTGTGTGACTGTGTGTGTGACTGTGTGTGTGAGACTGTGTGTGAGACTGTGTGTGTGACTGTGTGTGTGACTGTGTGTGTGTGACTGTGTGTGTGACTGTGTGTGTGACTGTGTGTGTGTGACTGTGTGTGTGACTGTGTGTGTGTGACTGTGTGTGTGACTGTGTGTGTACAGGAGTGCACTGAGAACTCTAGCCGCCGCCATGGTTCACTAACTCCCCGATGTCACTAGAAACAAAACTACAGACTGCTAAGTACACCGCCAGGCACCACAGGACTCTCCTAACCTCAGGTGTGGTATGGCTCCAGGTGGAAGACACCACAGGACTCTCCTAACCTCAGGTGTGGTATGGCTCCAGGTGGAAGACACCACAGGACTCTCCTAACCTCAGGTGTGGTATGGTAGCCTGGTTAATAAACCAGACCGAATCAGCCGTTGGCAAAAAAAAATTGCCTACCAGTGGATTACGGTCTGGCGAGGCTCAGTAGCACGCCTCTTTCCTACAACCGAGAACAGGTCGGGCCAATCGGGACACGGTATGCAATATGGGCGGGCTTTGGTACAGTGACGTTCAATGCTTGAGACCTTTGACTGACAGTATCTCTGACCAATTGCGTCAAAGAGAAAATGTTTGAACCCGCCCCCCGGGAAATGAAATCCAAGTGGAGCCAGCCCAGACTAATATACCGCGACAGTGTTGTGTGATATTAGTCTGGCTTATTAGCCAGGCTAGTGGTATGGCTCCAGGTGGAAGACACGGCACTCACTGCAACTTGGAATGGGTCTCAGTCAGAGGAACAGTGCACTTTGTACTTGTAGCACCTGTCAATCTACTTCTCCAGAGTGAGAGACCCCCATGTGCAAAACACCAGAGGGAGCTCCTCTGATCATGTTCACACACAATATCCACATTATTTCAAACTTTTGCCTCTTAACGATTTTTTTGAATAGTCAGCATGATGACAAGGACAAAAAAGGAATCCTGCACATTGTCTTCGCTTACAGCCAAAGGCTTATTATCGATACAACGTTTGGGTTCCTCAGATCTTCATCACGTATACAGTAGGTTTGGCTGTAAGTGAAGATTCCTTTTTTGCCATTCTCATGTTGACTGACTGAGTACACATGTCTGTTTATTACCCAGCACTAGAATTGGTCCATGTTGATGATGGTTTCAAGGAGTGAACAGAACATGAACGGAAACCTCTTTCTATCTCGTCGGTCTCTCTCTATCTCTCTCTCTCTCACACATCGCCAGTCAGCTGCCACTCCCAATTCCCTTGTCTGACTGTCAGTCTCTTTATCGCCCTGCTTCTCTCTCTTTATCTGTGCCATTAGAGATGGTCACTAATACTATCTATATCCCTAATCAACTCTCTTTCCATATCCTGATGCATCTCCATTCTCCATCCATCAACTTCATCAATCTCCATTTCATTGTGTATATTTCTGTCTTTTATCCTCCCTTTGTTTATATCTTTATTTCTGTCCCACTCTCCCTCATTTGTTTTGTCTCTCTCTCTCTCGTTTTGTCTGTCTCTCTCTCTCTCTCTCTCTCTCTCTCTCTCTCTCTCTCTCTCTCTCTCTCTCTCTCTCTCTCTCTCTCTCCCTCTCTCCTCTCTCCTCTCTCCTCTCTCCTCTCTCCTCTCTCTCTCTCTCCTCTCTCCTCTCTCCTCTCTCTCTCTCTCTCTCTCTCTCTCTCTCTCTCTCTCTCTCTCTCTCCGGGCTGCAGTGAGTGGGTGTAAAGGGAAAGATGGAAAGAGAGCGAGGGGGGGGGGGGGGGTTGCCACTTGTTAGAACGAGGTATATGGAGAGGGAAGTCTGTAGGGGGGTGGCGTTGTTATGGCGATGGAGGTCTTCCTTGTGTTGGGTTGCCGTGGCAACTTGGGGTGCTCACTTCATATCCCCTCCACGTGACCACGGGGAGAGCACTTTAGGCGCACGCACAAACACACACACACACACACTTAGCCCATTTAGGCCCGACGTCAAAACATTTTTTAATAATAATATTCTGAAAGAATATATATTTCACGATTTAAAAAAAATAGCAGACCTACAGTACAAGCTCATAGCGTGCCACTCGGTGGTGCGCTATGAGCTTGTAGATCTGCTATTTTTCAATAGCTAAAGTATAACATAATTTTAAATGCTTAGTTAAAACACCAAAATGGGTTCCCGCCCAGAATGGGTTAAATTACGCATGCATACACAATCAAACACACGTTTTGATTATGTTAACAGCACACTCTGTAACAATACAGTGAGAGCACACACACACACACACACACACACACACACACACACACACACACACAGTATTTGATGTGACAGTCCACCATTACGTTAATTATTTAAAGCAGAAATTTAAATCACTTATTTAAAAAAAAAAGAAACCTCTGAAAGTACAGTACGGTAGTGAAGTATTACAGTCGTGGAGAGCGGCAGAACGCTCATCGCACAAACACAATGAAACAGTGTATTCATGCATGACCTACTCATGATGTCCTTTTGTGGTGTGTGTGTGTGTGTGTGTGCGTGTGCGTGTGCGTGCGCGTGCGTGCGTGCGTGCGCGCGCGCGCGTGCGTCGAGTCGGCCCTGGATGAAAAACAAGTGTTTTGGAGCAGCTCTGAATGCGGTGCTGCTGCTAGCTAGGTATTATGAGGAGTGAGAGTCGGAGTGAGGACGGGCACAGAAAGAGACAATTGAATGAACATAGGTGATTGTTACCCTGCCCGGCCGCAGCAGCCATGCAGTCAACTATTGTAATGTCTGCGTGTGTCTGAGACTATGAACAAAACAACTAGACCAGTGGTTCCCAAACGTTTTCATGTCAAGGACCCCCAAATTACATAAAATACCTATTTGGTCTAGGCCTATAGACAACGTGTAGTGTCTGTATAGCACTTTAAACTGAAGTGTCTTTTTTCTGTACCCCAGTCCCTTTATATCTACATACTTATTCATAATTAACATTTTTTTCATTGTATTTTCTATATTCTGTTATTGCTGTCATTTTTTTTACTATGGACTTATAAGATACTATACCTTTGCCTACCTGTAGGGCTTCATGGGTTGTTCCTGGCGTGTGCCTCTTATTGGTCCTCTCCTCTGAGTTCCTGTATATAACCATTACCGGTTGCTTGTTGTAAACCAGATACCTGATGAAGGTCGTTTAGACCGAAACGTTGTCATCTGAATAAAACTACTGTTCTATAAGTGAAGACGGTGTGCTTTTCGCTACAAAGGACCCCCAAATTGACACTAATTATCCTGCGGACCCCCCATTTGAAACCACATGCCACGGACACCCCCATAAGAGAAGATTTGTATTTTGTACGGCTCTAGCAGTGACACTCAGCCATTTTCACCACTGAACTAGACAATCATCTGTACGCTTCCCGCAGCTGAGGCTCGTTGCTGCGTGCATGTGCATCTCCTGCCTTTTCTCGTCTCTCTCTCTCACTGTGGCTGTCGAGAATAAAGCAGAAAATGTATGCGGAAAAAAATATCTAAATATAAAGTAGGGCTGTACGATTTTGCCTAAAAATAAAATTCATTTTAACCCTAACCCAAATATCTTTTTTTTTTTTTTTTTTAATCCTCCCTACTATAGTGGGCTGACCAGTTCCTCCCTGTCCCCAGTTAACCCCTAGGGTTAGCCTTTCTCCAATCATGATTGAGTGTGGGCGGGCCTTGGTGCACGTGCTGTTGGCCTGTTGTGCCCCCCCCCACTGTAGAGCGTGTGCATGTGCACAACTTGTTACCGGGTTTTTTTTCCCAAATCACCCAAATCACTGAATGCTCCTTTAAGTACAGTACTTAAGTAAATACATGTTTCCCACCAGTACAGGGCGACACATATTAAAGGCGGTTGGCCTTTAAGTAAATAAATGTTTCCCACCAGTACAGGGCGACACATATGAAAGGCGGTTGGCCTTTAACATGTGTTGCCCTGCCTGTACTGGTGGGAAAGTTATGCCCCCCAAGGAAAATTATTCCTTTGAGGTTATGATGGAGAAAAAGAAAAGAGAAATGCTATTCTGTTCACTGGATTCGGCTGTTCTAAATGAAAGGGCACTGCACAACAACCGCTACAACAATCTTGTTTAAATTTAAGATCAAACAGCTGGCCGTGAGAATAATATTCCAATCATTCTTTTCTGTACAGTAGTATTAGCAGTAGCTTTGTAACCTGTCGTAATACAGCTTGAGTGCTCAATAAAAATTTGGTGAAATGAAGTTACCTTGAGTACTAAAGAACGTTGGAGAGCTGCCGCGACCCATGGCGGCGAAAGCTGTGAAATTGTGGTTTGAAAACCATGTATTTTTGCAGAATAAATGCATGTTTGCTAAAAAAAAAATAAGAATTTTCTTGTATTTAGTAGGGGGAGCACAGTTTAATAGACTTGTTGACAAACTGTGGCTGGGCAAATCCATAGTGTGGAGAGAGTGTGTCCAGAGAGAGAGAGGGTTGAACATCTGAGCTCAGAAAAAGGAGAGGGAAGAGAATAGAATACCGTTGTAAACATGAAGGCTAGTCGGGGTGAGAGCCAGTCTCCAAAACCATTTTCCTTTGGTTCACTCGACCATCTTGCATAATGTGCAAGGTTTTACAACAAATTAATGCATTGACCTTTTAAATCACAGCGAGTCCTTGTGAGGCGTGCAGCTTGCCACCGGGCGAAAGAGTGCCCGCTCCATGCAGCCCATGGCCTCGCTGTTGGCACGCCACTGGCCTGATGGTACTCCTGTGACATGCCTCCAGCTGTGTGTCTGACTGACCATCGACAACATATATAACGACGGAGAGAATGACCTCTGCAGAAAATATATTAAAGCTATTAAATTCATTTTCATTGATTTTTTCTTTTTCTTTTAGGTTTTCTGACCTCAATTACACCCAAACAACCTGAACTTTGAACATTCAGTGGATTTTATGTGGTCTGGGGTTTTCTGTGTGGTCTGATTCTGAAGCCTTTTGAGCTACAATGACAAAAATAACAATTTGGCAGCAGATGTCACTGTTTGGATTTTGCCTGTCAATCATCGCCTCTGACAAATAAATAACTGATAAATAATCTTATTTTATAAAAACAAAACAAAAATACTTTTTGAGGCTAATTATTCAGAAAACCCCAGACCACAGAAAATCCACTGAATGTTAAGTTCTGATTTTTTGGGTGCAATTGAGGTCAGGAAACCTAAAAAGGAAAGTTTAAAAAAAGCATTTGACTTAGCAGTTAGCACACACTCACGCAGACAGCCAGAGTGTGTGTGCGTGCGTGCACGCTCGCGCGCACACACCGCCAGGGGTATGATGTGTGACAGATTCCTCAGTCTTCTGTCTTCACAACCCACATCTAATAGACTCTGACATAAGGTGGCAACACACACACGCGCACACGCGCGCACACACACAGCAGGGCAACACGGGTGTGTGATGTGTGTATGAGTTAGTGAGTGGTCAGTTCATATTGGCCGATAACAGCTCTGTGTTAGAAATCAGAGATCGAGGTTAGCCCCGGGGTTTGTCACACAGTTACACGCTCACTCTCGCATACATCCATACAACCAAGGTCAGAATGCACAGACAGCCATGTATATGGCATAACACTGGGGGGGTTGTTGAGCTATAGGGATGGGTGCGGTAGGCAATTGTTGTGGTATGTGGAGTTGTGGAGTTGGGTTATGGAGCTGCTTTCGCTTGTAGATCCTCACTGTGACCCGGAATTCAACTCCTTTGCAAACTTACAGTGGGTGCTAGGGTTGTCCTTGCAGTGGGTGCTAGGGTTGTCCTTGCAGTGGGTGCTAGGGTTGTCCTTGCAGTGGGTGCTAGGGTTGTCCCGATCACATTTGTCTTTTGCTTCCGATCCGATTCCGATAATTTGATTTTATCTGTCGATACAGGGTTTTCCCGATCCGATATTTATATTTTTTTTATAGAACACAGAATCACAATAGTACAATATCCAATCTAATATGATATGGATATAATATTGATACTAGGGATATGGATATCCCGATCTGTTTTTTGAGTGGTGCAACGACTCCATTACAGAGCTGTGTGTCCCTGGGTCTCTGGGTCTGTCCCTGGCTGGCGGCCTGGTTCTGTCCGAGCACGAAAACAGCTTGGCTGGTTTTCACCATTTCTCAACCGTTTCAGACGCGGGGCGGCTCGCCGTAACCGGGCCGGCAACCTGGCCGCGTTCCTGTGTTGCACCACTCACTTCACACGTGTGTGATTTATTTATTTTTGCTCCTGATCCGATTCCGATCATTTGAAAATGACGTGATTGGCCTCGATTTCCGATCACGCGATCTTGTAGATCTGCTATTTTTCAACAGCTAAAGTATAACATAATGCTTAAAACACCAAAAGGGGTCCCCGCCCAGAATGGGTTAATATTCTAAACGAGATGCATGATGAAGTCAGAAACTAGGACAGAACATCGGCGTTCCGATGTTTGTCACCTTCTCTTACATTATCAATGTGTCCACTATCCAGCAAGATAGCGGGGGTAAAACTCCATAGTATGACATCAATGTATGATGATAGTTGTTACTAACTAGTGATGGAACTCCACTGCAGTCTAGTGATGGAACTCCCCTGCCATCATCATCACAGGGAGGGCGACGGTACACATTATACCCAAGTTGCAAGCTGGGGCGCAGAGATCATTTGTCGCCATGAATATAGGACTTCCAAACAAATATTTATTTATTTTTCTTAACCATGACTGGTAGCCTACTGTTTCCCGTGTAAGGGTGCGTAAATGTATTGTTGTGTCGTCTGGTTTGATTTGTTTGTGTTGTGTGATTTCTGTGTCCTCCTGATGGCTGCCTTGCGCAAGGACTAATTATCCTGCCCTCTCTTTCTCCGGCTTCTCTTTTCCCCTTTGCATTGTTGCCCTCTCTACCCCCTATTCTCCTTTCAGATGTGTGTCTCTAGACTAGAGGACGATTACAATTTACAATTTATCTTGGAAGTGCAAGATCAGAGTAAATGTCATGAACCCTAGTCAACAAACGCAGGGTAAAAGGTTACAATAGAGTGCAAAGAAAAACATTGTATTGCTTCAAGGAAACTAGGATACCAGGTAAATGTCAAAACCTAGCATTTGTCTACTCTAAATATCATGCTATATATATATATATATATATATATAACATTCCTAGCATTTGTCTACTCTAAATATCATGCTATATATATATAACATTCCTAGCATTTGTCTAATCTAAATCATGCTATATAAATAACATATCTAAATAACATACAGTATGTGAACTGAGCCATCTGGGAACCCATTCGGTAAAAAAAAACTAAAAACGAATGCCCCCTTTTGGGGCACCGCCTCAAGGCTTAATGTTTGTTTTTAGTTCAATGTTTGTTTTAAAAACGCCATTGACAACGAAGGGAAAATGTATGTCTTCTTGTACCTAACACAAACATAAAATGCCATTAACAATAAAGACAATTTAAAGGCGTAGTGAAACGGAAATGGTGGACATTTTATTTGGAAGTTTCAGATAGTTTCAAGTTGAAACACCGCTATGAAGTTTCTGAACCAATCAGAGCGTCGCAGTGTTTGTTTACAAGTCAGATAGTCGGCCAGCTTTACCAGTTTACTCTTATGTGGCTTATTTCTACCCTATAATGTTTTCAGATACATATTTTAGCATGATAGTTAAGTTGAAACCGAGTAATACACTGTCTGGATGTTATCTTGAATGGGAATAAAAACAGAAGATTTCTGTAATCAGTAGCAGCTGTGCAGCCTGTGCTGGACGGATGCGGAGATATTGGGAATTAAACGGGTGACTGCTGGAGCTTAATTTGTATTGGCTTTTATCGATGTGGGCCTTGACACGTCATCACACAGCACGTTTTCGTTTTCAGGAAGTAATACAAAATATTTTTTTATGGACTTTTGATATAAAAACACAAATTAGAATTTTTTGGCATCCATTGTTAGGTATGCCCATATGATGACCACGGATATGGTCTAAAAGTGTTAATTTAATGTTTGTTTTACATCACCATTTCATCATCTAATCAACATGAGTTAGACTTTAATATATTAGCGCCCCTCACTTCACACGGGTGTGATTCTTTTTACATAGAGACAGGAACTGGGTTTGGCTCCTCCCCTTTCATAGTCTACTTCCTCCCGGGTGCTTCTGTGTTTATTCCTACTAACAACATTACATGTTTAAGGCAGTGGTGCTGACAGAGGTGGTGCCGAGAGATGATTGAACAAGTATGTTGGGACTAACGGGATGTCGGGAGTTATGGGCAGTCCCCACTAGCCACAGCATGCAGTGATGCGTTCTTCAGCCCATGTGGCGGGAGGGAGGGAGGGAGGGATAAAAGATAAACCAATTAGTTGAGTGTCATCAGCGTGACCACATGTAGGGGTGATGAGGAGGAGGATTGCAAAGGACTGTGGACTGTCATGTCATTATGTATGAGAGGCCAGTGATGTTAATGTCACTCTTCTCTCTCTGTCGCTCTCTCTTCTTTACAGCTCCACCCCCCAGCAGATTCAACAGGAGAGTTTCAGGTAAGCGAGTGTGTGTATTTGTTTAGGTACTGTGTGTGTGTGTGTGTGTGTGTGTGTGTGTGTGTGTGTGTGTGTGTGTGTGTGTGTGTGTGTGTGTGTGTGTGTGTGTGTGTGTGTGTGTGTGTGTGTGTGTGTGTGTGTGTGTGTGTGTGTGTGTGTGTGTGTGTGTGTGTGTGTGTGTGTGTGTGTGTGTGTGTGTGTGTGTGTGTGTGTGTGTACTCACACATTCTTGCCTCTTGTGTTTCTGTAAGATGTGGTGTTTGATTTGCTCTCCTGTGTGAATCTCAGTTCTTCTGATTGTGTGCATTCATGTGTGACCTTGGCTGCTGTTTTCCCACACACACAAACGTACACGCGCACGCGCACACACACACACACACAAGCCTGTATTACTGGCCCGGTGTTTACATACCAGTAATTACATGTCATGGTCCGTCACACAGTCTGGGTGGGGCATGGTGATGCTAATCTCTGCCAACAACACGTGCACGCACGCACAAACCCATCACTCGTGTCTACGTAGGTTTGTAATAACCTGCAGGCCCTGAAAAAGTGTGTTTTCTGTAATTATCCGTTCCTTTTTATGTCCACTGGTTAGGTTTATCTTCTACTTTTATTAGTTTTTTTCAAATGTAATTTGCTAAATCACAACAACTAAATCACGACATTACTTCATTCATAAGGTTAAATAGGTGCATACACGTCCTAATTATTATTATAGCAGTTGATATTCCCTATTCCTGGCCTTGTAGATGAACCGTGTCACTCCCTGCAGTTCCAGTAGTCATAAACAGCACAGTGGTTCTGCTTACTGATAGTTTATTTCAAGCACTCTTACGGCTCAAATACTACTCGTACATAAATAAAGCATGAACAAACACATGCTCGTATAATGTCAAACCATTGTACAAATAAACAAATGCTAAACAAAAACCACATGCAAACAAACACACCTTGCTGGCCGCATATAGACTTTAAAAGGGAATTGATCCAAGTGCCCACGAACAGACTCACAGCAACACAGACTGCAATAAATACAATACAATTAACCCAATATTCAAGCTATATAATATTGACTTAGATCAGTGGTTTTCAACCACAATTTAAAATGCTGAATTATTTATTCAGCATTAGAGGATTAGCCTCTCAGACCCAAAACTAAAGAATATGTAGGAAAGATAACAGCCAAATGTTGATCAAAATAACAATTATTTTGCATTCTCTAATTGTGTAGAGTTCTTGTAAATTAAGTAATGCATATATTTAACAATAATTTAACTCTTGAGAGTGTAAAATTAAACCATAAGGGTCCATTTAGTTTGATTTTACTCAATAGTTAAAGATCTATAAGGGTCCATTTGGTTACCAACTTTCCATCATTTAGCTGGGGACCACCTGGAACCCCCTCAAGGACCTCTGGTGGTCCCCGGACCACTGGGTGAAAACCACTGGCTTTGATGACACAATTCATGAACAAACAAACCTTTCGCTGGCTTGCGAGTCGCGACACGTTTAAACGCTCCGTCAATGAGCAACAAGTGTTGGTGTTGTCTCAATCAAACCACTAAGAAAACAATTTATAAACTTGATAAAAAAAACCTCACAGTCGGAACGTTGTATTTATTTTTTTGCTGCTGTGTTGCTAATACAAACCTTGGATGCTTCAAACGTCACTTGCGAGCCCCCGCTTTATTCTCAATGAAAGCACACCATATAAAGGGTCCAGGCAATAGATTCCATTACAGATTTTTTTTTATTTTTTATGGAGGGACAGACAGTAGGCTGACAGGAAATGGGGAGAGAGATGGGGGGGGGAAGACATGCAGTAAAGGCCGTCGGGATCGGGAGTCGAACCCGCGGCACACTGCCAGACTGGATTACCAGCCAAGGTGCCTGGACCACTGAGCCATGGCCCAGGCCCAAAATACATACATAATTATATATTAAAGACAAAGAATCAAAATAAAGAAATTAAATAATTACTCTGGCAGCCACAAACTGAAACAAAGTTTGTCTTGTGGTTTTTCAAAAGTTTGAGCTGACCTTCAGGGCCTAGTGTTGGATCAAAGCGTGAGTGCTTTCTAGGATTTGGGTTAATGGGTTATATTATGTGGAGATTATAGCCGACCCATCGAGACTATGCTCCTCTATGGGGTTAGCAGAGTTAATCTCAGGCAGGAGATGAATGCATTTAGACACCTGTGTCCTTCTGTCTGTGTGGCTGCTCAGTGCACACTGCCTGCCAGCAGGCCAAGAACCTCGTCTGCATTTTTCAAATGGGTCACCGACAAGTCGACGACAACTACATAAGGCTATGGACCAACACTAGCCAAATGGGTGTCCATCTGGCTCATTGGATGTACTGCCTACTAACTAGCCAATCGCAGGCATGCAATTCACCCGCACGAGCCAAGGCTTGAGACTGAAAAAGCCAACTTTTGAAAATTGCAATTGGCATCTTGTCTGTGTAAAACCAGGACATGCCAGGTGACATTGTAGTTGTTCATTTATGCATGTACTGTAATGCACACCAGTTGCAACTACACACCCCCCCCCCCCTTTTTTTGTCGCATAGAAGTGTATATTTGTATGTCTTTGAATGTTGGGTGCATTCTTCCAGTCTTTGTGGTACCATTTGTAATTGGTTCATCGGCTACTTTAAACACTCACCCTCCCGAACCATAGGCGGGGAATCCGGGGATCGTGAGGCCAGTGCCAGTCAAATGCGCAAAATACCACAGTAGAATAAGATCCCAGAGCAACCAGGAAGTGTAGCCCCCCTAATATTGTATGCATAGGAGACCAATTAGACTGTTGGGTCACCCACCATCCTCCTGAACTAGTTGGGTCACCCACCCTCCTCCTGAACTAGTTGGGTCACCCACCCTCCTGCTGAACTAGTTGGGTCACCCACCCTCCTTCTAGTGAACTAGTTGGGTCACCCACCCTCCTCCTCCTGTCATATACACCCAACGATAACCATTTATGACCACCACATGTCAGACCACAACAACCCTGATTCCAGCCAACCGAGTCACAACCGTCCAAAAGTACAAGTCATTATCAGCACAGTCTTCATCTCTATGACAACAGAACACACACACACACGTGCGCGCCACTCTACTGTTCCGCTACAGCTGAAGATAACACATCGCCTCTGCTGTCTTTAGGCAGTAATGTCCTCCCCTCACTGTTGTGTTGCATAACATTCCCCAAACTCTGCTTCTCTTTTTTTTCTGTTGCTGTGTCAGTTATAGTTATACTCTGCTGTGTGTGTGTGTGTGTGTGTGTGTGTGTGTGTGTGTGTGTGTGTGTGTGTGTGTGTGTGTGTGTGTGTGTGTGTGTGTGTGTGTGTGTGTGTGTGTGTGTGTGTGTGTGTGTGTGTGTGTGTGTGTGTGTGTGTGTGTGTGTGTGTGTGTGAAAGGTATGACCTTATTGTGTTTTGTCAAACAACCATACAAACTAGAGTTCATGCCTTATGATCTCATACTTAATACAGCAGGCTTTCTGTTTCAAGGTTTATTATATTAGTTTAACAGTATTCTCGCGCACCAGGTTTCTATTCACGTTTAGTACTTCCTGAGGGATACATGAAGTTGCGTGAATAAACAAACTACAGCATTCCTCATTTTGAGTCGTTCAGTCACTGTGTTGTGTTAGCACTTAACACGGCTCGGCAGCACAGAGTGCTCAGTCACAACGGAGACAGTGAACAGATCACTCTGAGCAGGTGTACTGCTGCGCTGACGTGCACAGATCTGGCAATGAACGCTATCATGGCAGTTGGAGCTCTGATCGTGTGTGTGTGTGTGTGTGTGTGTGTGTGTGTGTGTGTGTGTGTGTGTGTGTGTGTGTGTGTGTGTGTGTGTGTGTGTGTGTGTGTGTGTGTGTGTGTGTGTGTGTGTGTGTGTGTGTGTGTGTGTGTGTGTGTGTGTGTGTGTGTGTGTGTGTGTGTGTGTGTGTGTGTGTGTGTGTGTGTGTGTGTGTGTGTGTGTGTGTGTGTGTGTGTGAGAGAGAGACTGACAGCCAATCTATTTTGTCTGTTGTGAATAGTGTTTTAACAGTCAGTCGATTGTGTGTAACAGCCTGTGTGTGTGTGACACTGACAGCCAATCTATTTTGTGTGTTGTGAATAGTGTGTGTAACATCCAGTCTCGTGTGTGTGTGTGTGCGTAGTGTGTGCGGAGGCATTCAATCCAGACGAGGAGGATGACGACACTGAGCCCAGAGTGGTTCACCCCAAAACAGATGAACAGCGCTGTCGACTGCAGGAGGCCTGCAAAGACATCCTACTGTTCAACACACTAGACCAGGTAGCGCACGCACGCACGCACACACACACACACACACACACACACTCCAGTTAAACACTAGATCAAGTAACACACATCCTGCTGTTTAAAGGTAACATTCATCAAAATGTAGAGAAATATGACAATAAAATACAAAAGGCCACAGAGCTTTTTCGACAGGTTTGGAATCAAAGTCTCCAAAACAACTATTATAATTGTCAATTAATCATTTAAAAAAATGTTGCTGGGTCCAAAAGGAATGTTTTATCTCGACGTGTTGACGTCTGGTTCCCACGCCCTGTGAACCAATAGCACCATGTGGCACAGCAGTGGTTCCCAAAGTGGGGTCCGGGGACCCCCCAGGGGTCCTTGAGGGCGTTCCAAGGGGTCCCCAGCTAAATGATAGTTTGGAATCAAATGGACCCTTATGGGTCTGTAACTCTGAGAGTGTACAAATGGAACCAACATGTCCATTTGGTTCCATTTGTACACTCTGAGTTAAATTAACATTGATTTTACAATATAAATTGTGGGTCCCAGAGATTATAATGCCATTTATTGGCTAATGCATGTCAAACTGGGGGGGGTCCTTGAAAATAAACGGGTTGAGAATCACAATCGGAGCCGTAAAAGGTTTCTCTTATTGGGGGTCCCTGGCATATCCCTTCACATGGGTGTCCGATCGGGCTAATGAGTGTCAATTTGGGGGTCCTTGACATGAAAAGGTTTGGGAACCAGTGGTGGTACAGGATCTTCAGTGCTCGCCAGTCACTGTGAGGAAAGGGCAGAATGTAGCAGTAGTTCCCCAACACTGGGTCGGGACGGGAACCATTTTTGTTTCCTAAATTAAAACAAAATTCAATGATTTTTTTTATTTTGTTTTTTCAGTAACTTCATGAAGAAATAAATGAAACATCAAAGAAATTCCATAAATTACAAAACAAAAGTAGTGAAAATAGCCGAGCTTGTCGATCGGCTATTTTCACTAGTTTGGGTCCAGTGAGAATGTCTAAATTCTGTTTTAGGTCACAGGCTAAAAGGCTTGGGAACCCACTGCTCTTTATGCAGCTTCAACACTTGACAGGACCAGGTGACCCTCACAACAAACATGCAGTAATCCTGCTCTCTAAACTACCTCCCCCTGGCCCAAAAAAAGAAACACTCGACAGGACTGAGATTCTGTCTAAATGGTCACACTGACTCCACTCGACCATGAAATGCTGGTTGTGCGGTGAACTAGCAACCACTTGAGAGGGGCGTGTGCGTCGAGTTACATACGTATGAGCTGCGATGTGGAGGGCAGAGGTATAGTGCAACATCTAGCGGCTGAATGCTACCTATACACACACACACACACACACACACACACACACACACACTCTCTAAACTCGCACAAATACATGCATATACACACACTTTCACTGGTTGAAACTTTGAAATGCATCACAACAACGCCTATTATTCATCTATACCCAGGGGCAGCATTCTGAGGTCCTATACATGATGTGTTGATGTCTCTCTCTCTCTCTCTCTCTCTCTAGGAGCAGTTCTCAGAGGTGTTGGATGCCATGTTTGAGCACCGGGTTCAGTGCCCGGATCATGTTATTGACCAGGGAGACGATGGAGACAACTTCTACGTCATAGAGAGGTCTGTCTGTCTGTCTGCCAACCTCACTGTGTGTGTGTGTGTGGGAATGGGGGGGGGGGGGGGGGGACTAGGGGGCCAGTCACGATCATGAAGTGGTTGCTTGACGATTAATTATCGTACAAGAAATTGCGATGAATGATTAAATGTATAGCAGGTTAGGAAACGATCTCTGAAGCCATCAGTTTAATAATTTGACTTGTCATTCATACATATATTTTTTTTCTTTTGCTAATTATAAGCCAATGGGCAATTTCGCCAAATCCATCTTTGTTACAACTTCAGGAAAAAAAAGTTGTAAAAGACAAAATAAGTTTACGGAAAGAAAATGAATGTGCAAGCATGCTCTATTGAGTAAGTAAAATATTGGTGTTGCATCAACGACCGCACAGGGGAGAGAAGTGACCTGGCCGGGTGCCCTCAGAGGATAGCCTAATCCTCCGCTAAATAGACTGGGTGGGGAATTATCTCATCCTGACCAGACACCAACATTTACCAGCCTTAGTTATCTTTACCCATTTAGGCCTGACGTCGAAATTAAAACAAAGAAAGTCTTCTAAATCCTGACAGTTTGTGCTCATTATTTCATGTCAAGGACCCCAAAAATGATATGTAATTGGCCACCGACCCCCCCCCACCCCCATCTGAAAATATGTTATTCCCGGAACCCCTCGGAAGCAAAGATATGAGTTAAAAACGTTGGCTCTGAAAGAATATATTCAAAGATTTGCGCCGCATTTTCACGATTTTTCAAAAATAGCAGACCTACAAGCTACGAGCTTGTAGATCTGCTATTTTTCAATAGCTAAAGTATAACCTAATGCTTGAAACACCAAAAGGGGTTCCCGGCTTCCCGCCCAAAATGGGTTAACTTACCAGTCAAAATCCTTCACTAGCTGACCGTTGGTTAACATCCAATATCTCATTTATTTCAGTTGCCTAATATTATTTTGTACCCCCCCCCCCCCCCCATGTACCCAGCTACCAAAGCAGTCCTGTCCTTGTCACTTTTCATCTGCACACAGCCAGAACAACACAGCTTGTCGGCTACACACACACACACACACACACACACTACCAGGCATACGCTGACCTTTAACGAGAGGCATGCCTGCCTGGTTCTATCTATGCCATGCCAGGATATCTCTACTCCACTGTGGAAAACACTGCTTGTTGTTGTCAGACACTGTCATGACTTGAGCAGAGTATTCATTTGGGCGACGCACAATTGAATTGTGACTAATTATATTATGATCATGTATCCCATATCTTAACTCTATAATTGCGGCTAGCTGTTAGCATAAACCCCAGTTCCCAGTGCCAGCATACGCGTTCACTTTAAGAGACGGAGTTTTCCCGCCCCTTACATGGCGGCAGCGTCGCGGTACAAAGGCACAAATTAAATCCGAAATGTGGATGGCAGAAGATCCACCAAGGACAGCGATCCTGGACTTATGGAGGTGCTTTGCACTGATTATATTTGCAATCCCATAGTTGGAAGGGTGGGGCGTTGCTATAGGAACCGGACCAATGTTAAAAGCTTCCGTAGGCCTCAACCATTATATAGACAGAGTATACGTTAGTATGTATATATACGGACCTGGGATTTGACGCCACCTATCGTCGATGTCCGTATATATACGGACCTGGGATATGATGCCACCTAGCGTCGACGTACGTATATATACGTACCTGGGATATGATGCCACCTAGCGTCGACGTCCGTATATATACGTACCTGGGATATGATGCCACCTAGCGTCGACGTCCGTATATATACGTACCTGGGATATGATGCCACCTAGCGTCGACGTCCGTATATATACGTACCTGGGATATGATGCCACCTAGCGTCGACGTCCGTATATATACGTACATGGGATATGATGCCACCTAGCGTCGACGTCCGTATATATACGTACCTGGGATATGATGCCACCTAGCGTCGACGTACGTATATATACGTACCTGGGATATGATGCCACCTAGCGTCGACGTCCGTATATATACGGACCTGGGATATGATGCCACCTAGCGTCGACGTCCGTATATATACGTACCTGGGATATGATGCCACCTAGCGTCGACGTCCGTATATATACGGACCTGGGATATGACACCACCTAGCGTCGACGTCCGTAAATATACGGACCTGGGATATGATGCCAACTAGCGTCGACATCCGTAAATATACGGACCTGGGATATGATGCCACCTAGCGTCGACGTCCGTATATATACGTACCTGGGATATGATGCCACCTAGCGTCGACGTCCGTATATATACGTACCTGGGATATGATGCCACCTAGCGTCGATGTCCGTATATACGTACCTGGGGAAAAAAAATTAAAGTTAAAGAGTTAAGACTATTAACACTTCCATCGCCCAGGACGAAGTTCTTTGTCCTTTCTATTAGTAACGCCCGACGCTCAGGACGAAGTATTGTCCTAAAGACAAAGTTTATTCGTACGAGAACGGATCGCCTGGCTGTATAACCCAGGCGCGCCTGCTGGGCTCTCCTCGGTGACGCGCAAGAGTGAGACGTCATCAAAAAACTCCCTCCTCTGTTTAGCTGATGAAAACGAAAATCTTAAAACGTTCATAAATCGCGATCTACTGTAAATCAGCCCGTCTTTTTCTGAAAAAAGATCCTGTTAGACGGCTCTCCAGTCGCTAGTCTCAATAGATTTATTCTTGTCTCCCGTTGTTGTCGATCGACTCTACAGTGCTGTGGCTATTGTTAGCTGCTACACAACATCATGAACTTCCGGCCGGTCCGTCCGGCAAAGGCGTCCGTGTTTATAAATCGACTGGGTGCATGAATGTAATGGATTAAATAGTTCCGGGCAATTAAAGTGTTAAAGCTGCCTTTAATCCTTTAGTTTTAGGTTGATATACATATTGACTTGTGGCCTTTGGCAACGAGGGCTATCGATACGGACCTTTAGGAAAATGCAGTTTTAAGTTCGACCAGGATGTTACAAAGACTCATCATGGACCCTGCCAAGGGGCTTAGTGAGGGCCTAGTTGAAAGAGGAAATTATGCTAATCAAGTACACACACACACACACACACACACACACGTGCGCGTGCAAGCACCCGCACACACACGCGCACACACACGCACGTACCCACAGTCATTCTCTCTGCTGACAAGTCCTGTCCTTAGGCTAGAGATAAACTGTGATTGGCCAGTTATTTAACAAGTCGATAGGCCGACGCCCACCACTGATGACCTTTAATCTTGTCAGGGGGGCTGGTGGGAAATAAATCACACTCCACTTCTTTTGGCTGGAGGTCTGTTCCTGAATGTAATGTGCTGTCTTATTCTGCCCTCTCTCTCTCTCTCTCTCTCTCTCTCTCTCTCTCCCTCTCTCTCCCTCTCTCTTTTATGTCTCCTAATTGTTCAACTCGGCTGTTTTTTTGTTTTTTTCCCCGCACCCGTCCCTGTTCTTTCTGTATTGTTTTTCCCCTTAATGTTATCATTTCTCTTCCCTTTTTTTCTCTCTCCATACCCACCCTCTCACTCCATCTCTCCCTCTAATACTCTTCTACCTTTCTCTCTCTCTCTCTCTCTCTCTCTCTCTCTCTCTCTCTCTCTCTCTCTCTCTGCAGGGGAGTGTTTGACATATTGGTTAAAGGAGTATGTGTGGGACAGTATGACAACAAAGGCAGTTTTGGTGAGCTGGCGCTCATGTACAACACACCACGTGCTGCGACCATTGTCGCCACCCAGGAGGGGTCGCTATGGGGACTGGTGAGGGTCTTAAAAACATTTTATGTCTTATTCACTTAATTATTTATCTATCTCTGTTTATATCTGCGACTGCTTTTACTCTAATTGCAAACGTGCACACACACGTGCACACACACAAGTATTTTCAATTGTATTATTCAGTGTTCTTTGTTCATATTGAATATTTTAGTGGCAGAAAGCCCATTTATTTTTGAACAGGTGGTTATCCATTTTAAGAATGGACTCTTTCCTCTCCATGAATGAAGTTAATCTTTTGACCACACTTGTTTTATAATGTTGCCACCCTGTGGTCATAGTGGTGAAGTGCAGCATCAATTGTACATGCAATACATTTTAGTCATTTTCCATGTCTTTCTTTTGCAAAAAAAACTTTGTTCGCTTCAGTTGGATTCAATAAACAAACAATAAGAATAATATAATGCTATACAACACACTGGAATATTGTTTGAACGTTCCTTATTTTAAGACAATAATCTTAACTTGTACCCCCTTTTTTGTCCACCATTTAGTCGTTATACCAATGAATTCCTCCCTACACACATTTCTGTGTTGTCACTGCTGCCCAATTAGTTACATTTTTGCTAGAAACTGACTGAATATGACTGACTGCAGTCAGTTGTTTTTGGCAGCAAATTTCTATTTTAGTTTTAGTCATAGTCTAAAATGAACACTGACTGACTGGCGTAAACGATAGAGACACCTCCCCGACAATATCACAATTCTTATGAGACGATTTTAAGATGACCCCAATGTTATTCTCCATAGAGAAAAACTTCCGTGAACCAGGGGATGAGCGAGTGACGTCAGGACTTTAACACTTTATGGTGCATATTGTGCATTACATTCACCCATTCATACACCGATGGTGTAGGAAACCATGCAAGGCAACAACCTGCAAATCGGGAGCAATTGGTGTCGAAGTGTCCTTGAGCAAGACTCTGAACCCCTAACTTCGACACTAACTCTTGTGTGTGTGCGCGTATGTGTGGATGCGTGTGTCCATGCTTCTGTTTACTCCAGGACCGCTCAACGTTCCGTAGACTCATTTTGAAGAACAATGCCAAGAAGAGGAAGATGTACGAATGCTTCATCGAGTCTGTACCACTACTCAAATCACTGGAGGTGAGGAGGAGAGAGGGAGGATCATTTACATTACAAATCATTACATTACAAATCACTGGAGGTGAGGAGGAGAGAGGGAGGATGGAGAGGAGGAGGAGAGAGGGAGGATCATTTACATTTGTGGTCTCTAGGCAACGAGACTTCTTTCTTTGTGTCTTCTCTCTTCCGCCTTTTATGTATTTATTTTATATTCACTCTTCATAATCTCCTGTGTGTGTGTGTGTGTGTGTGTGTGTGTGTGTGTGTGTGTGTGTGTGTGTGTGTGTGTGTGTGTGTGTGTGTGTGTGTGTGTGTGTGTGTGTGTGTGTGTGTGTGTGTGTGTGTGTGTGTGTGTGTGTGTGTGTGTGCGCGCAGTTACAAGAGAGGATGAAGATCGTGGATGTAATAGACATGAGGCCATTCGCAGATGGAGAACGCATCATAATGCAGGTAATTACTTCAAAGTAGGGTCAATTATTTTCTTTGGTTAAAATAGCTCTATATTCTGATAGTACTTGTTTGTTCAGTTACCGGTTAAAATAGCTCTATATTCTGATAGTACTTGTTTGTTCAGTTACCGGTTAAAATAGCTCTATATTCTGATAGTACTTGTTTGTTCAGTTACCGGAGTCTCCATGTCTCTCCAGCTCTATTAACACAATCAGTCCCGGGATTCCTTCAAAATAGGAGCTCTGGGGTGCCAGGAAAACATGCCCCCCCCCCCCCCCCCCCGGAAACAATCCGGGAAAAAAACTGAGAAATATCTTGCTCTCGTTTCCATTATATCACTAAGTATTCCAAAGCGTTCATATTTTGAACGAGAGGCGGATGAGAAGTCAGAAATGAAGCGCTAGTATATCCATCAGATCAAAACCACAGAGAGCGCTCTGGATTTAGCAGATACAAGGCATTCTTTCTGCTGTGCTAACAGGCTAGTGAACAGGAAGCTAATATGAATGAAGAGCGAAGGGTACGGTGGCCTTAGAGGCTCACTCGAAAATAAAAAAGGAAAAAATTCAGAATATTATTCTCTCGCCTGATGTCATTGAGGATGCGCTAGGACGTGTACACACGTCCTATGCATCCGTCGATTGGATTCCGTCCTGTGGACACGTCCTAGGGGCAAATATTGTATTTATTGATATCTGAAATTCTGTCCAGAAGGTTCTAATCACTGGGCACCCCCAGAAAATATTTTTTTAGCTTAGATTGACTGGCCTATTAATCAGAACATACCATGGCCTTATCATAAAACAGCTACCAAATATGGCAATATAATGTCTAGTCCTTATCATTATTGCTTCTACCTTTCTGCGCTGCTCCACTGCTGCTCTCTCAACACCCCATTTCATTGTTCAAACTGGTGGGGTTGGGCGGAAAGGAAATGAACCTACTTGTCCAATATTAGTTGTGTGTTTGCTGGTACTATTCTGCAGCTGTTTTCATGACTTTGTATTTCTGGTTTAGTTTCAGTGCAAATACTCAGCTTGTTGTGCTGAGTGTACATGCGTTTGCTGTTTTTCCACAGGGGGGACAAAGCTGACTGCTTCTACATCGTAGAGTCTGGAGAGGTGAAAATCATGATGAAGAGTAAAGTAAGTTCACCATCCTCCTTATTAATCCTTTCTTCACTCAGTCCCTCGCTTGCACGCGCATACACACACACACACACACACACACACACACACACACACACACACACAGCTCCTTTATCCAAAGTGCTTTACAACGTGCATTCCATTCACCGATTCAGACT